>NC_051133.1:9547467-9847467 GCF_014839805.1 Manduca sexta | reverse complement strand
CGGGGAACTAACCCAAGACCTCAGCACTGCATTTATTGCTATACAACTACACCACCTATGCAGTCTTATGTTAAATGAAGTTAAAATAATTCCTTTAAAAGACTGCCACCTTGTTTTTGCCAATTTAAGCCTCTAAGCCGTCGAAGGACCCACCCGGCGCGTTCATTTGGCCGGATCTTCGCATTGTGCGGTCCCGTGCGGTAACATAAAGGTAACCTGACATAACTGACGTTAATCCTTCGCAAACGACCACTCCGAATACAAAACGGTTCATATTTGCACTTTACGTGGGAAAAAATTTAAGTTGTGACTGCACTTCCTTAAAAATATTACGTCGAATTTTCAATTGAATCAATTTCTTATAAATCGATTTAAAAATCGAATATCTTTAAATGAAATAATATACTTTTAGTCAACATGCGTACTTTTTATTTATATGTAGTTACGACCCTCGATTTCAATACCAATTTTTACCATATGTAGCGCATTATTCTATTTTATTATTATTTTTTTCCGCATACGATAACTACTTATTAAATAATTATCATTATTCTAGTTTTTACCCTAATGATTTACTTTATAATTGGTACGAATTTTAATGTTTTATAATCGATTTAGCGAATGATATGTTTGAATGTATCGATTGATCGTTCTACCATTTTCAGATGGACATGCCTATATGTTAATAGTGTTTTGTGTTAATGCCGTTAGTCGATGTCTTTATCATACTTTCTAGTTTCAAAAAATATCTATATTTCATACTTTATTGGCAAATGATGAGGCTTACGCAATTATATACATATGAAAAGCTTTCATATTTATGCATACATCGATTTATTAATTCTTATCCATAAAGCGCATTAGTTTGACGGATTAGAAGATAACATAATTATATTGATTACGTTTCATACAGTTAATGGATGATTTTATGGCCGAATCAAATACTTCTATACATAAATTATATATTATGTCCTCAGGTGTGAATAATAAATCAGTTTTAACATTTGGTTCGCATATTCAATGTTTAGTAACTAAAGTCCGGTTCTTTTGAAGTCAGTGGGACTTGTTAAGAACGCACTTTCTTAATGTTTAACGTTTCGGTACGGTCGAGAAAACTGCATCAAGTAAATTAGAATAATTGACAGGTATATCAATTTGAATTGGCCATTAGTTTGGGCTACTTCGATTTTATAAAGTAATATTGTTATGATTTATTTATTTTTAATGTTGTTTGTTTTTTCCTATTTAATGAGAAGGAATAAACACTGCAATAGGTAATTTGATATTTATATAATGAGTTACGTATCTGTATTTTTATGCAACTGGTAGATTTTACTTATTGGAATAACACTATATATTCATTGGACTACTTCTTATCGCGTATTATAGGTCATACATCCAATCTGGGCTGAATATAAAACTAAAATGCAAGCTTGGCATTTTGCCAAGAAAAAATCCACGATACAAAAGCACTTTTCATTATTAAAAAGCACTAATGGTCAAAACAACCCAATCTCCCCTGGCTCATAATTAACTTTGAGAACACTCTGTACAAGCGTCTGTAATTGTATCACGTTTGTCTTTGTTAATATCACTCCAAATACGCCCTACGAGATATAAATCTTAAATATACCCTCCAGGCACAATTATTGGTTGAAAGTGTGGACGTCACATAAAAATACTTATTTAATTGGTACTAAATCGCAATACATTATGTAAGCCATTAAATAAAGCGGTGCCTTAAGGAATAAAATATTGATCTAGTTTGGAAACGGTCATTTTTCTTTGCGTGTCAACCGTTATATTTTTTGGTAGCGGAAGAATAGCAGAGTAATGAACCTATAGCACGTATTGTAAGTGATTAAAGCCCGTATTCGCAAACGTTACTCACTTAAGGACAGAGTAATGCTATAGTAAAAAGTCAGTTTCTCAATGCTTTTAGCATAACTGTCTTCTTTGCGAAGACCTCAGGATAGGACGAGGTAATGTGATTGGTATACAGATACAAGTATTACTTTAAATGATGTCAGATAAACAAAGCTAAAGAAAACTATGAAATTACTGACACTACGCATTCGGGGGCATGGGTCCTCGGGTCTAAGACTTCATCACTATGTTAGAGATATAGCTTACATAGAAGGAAAATAAATATTATAGGGTAGCGGTGGCGGTTTTGTATCATACAAAGCTGTCAAAAACCGTTATGGATAGCTAAATAGCGGCTTTCGTGAGTGTAAACTGACTATTTTTGATAACTAGCTATAGACGCAAAACGCGAGACCACAGGTCAGTTATTAAAACGAGTTAAGCTAAAAAGAGCTTAAACACATTTTGTTCCTACTATTTTAACTATTTCGAAATTAATGTGTAGTCTAAGCCTGGAAGCAAGTAAGAAGTAATGTTTTCTAATGTAAAAATATGAGTATTAGTATGCAATCGGATAAAACTTATAAATAACCATAAAATACACGGTTGTGAAAATGAGTTAGAACATTATTATCAGCATAAAGCAGCTAGATATGTGACCTCAAAAAAAGCTAGTTTCAGAAACCGCTATTTATAATAAAGAGGGATGGAGTATCTCGCAAAAGCCGCAATAAATTTTTCAGACGATCCATAACCATGACACCTCCGTCAGCAGTGTACGACTGAGAAGAAGAAGAATTGATAATTATAACAATAAAGTGTTATGTTATTGCTATTACAACGACCCTTATTAATAGGGTAGGAGAAAATAACTATGTACTGTTGCAATCACATCGACCATACTAAATGAAACAATGAAATTAATGTACATTTTGTGACGTAGTATTACTAAATAATAGAACTAGCTTTCAGTATAACTACTGGACATAATAACACTTAACATCTCATGTCTCAGGATGGCGAGCGCAGTGAAATACCAAACAATACTGTGTAATTCAAGGTGTTGGATGGTGTTTCTACTGTTTATGGGCGATCGTATCGCTTACCACCAGGCAGACGATAAGCTAGTCTCGTCATTCAAAGCAACAAAAAAAAATGTGGGTCACCATGATTCATGATGGGTCCATAGACTTTATATTCTTTCTTATCCTGGAATAAGAGAATATCTTTAAAAGGTTTGTAAACTTGCCTCGCTAATAATTTCATAGTGTTGATAAAATCTTAGGTAATGTTGATAGTTAATTGATACACCAAGGCCACAAGGCTGAGTGAGCGGAGAGCACACGATTCGCCAGCCCCGCATCAAGACTGCGATAATAAGCGGCGATAGCCTAGTTGGGAGTGGAACGGACTGCCGAGACGAATGTCCGCAAGTTCGAAACCCAAAGGCAACACACCTCTGACTTTCCAAAAAAAAAAAAATGTGTGTATTCGTCGTGAATTGTCGCTTGCTTTAACGGTGAAGAAATACATTGTGAGGAAACCTGCATACTTGAGAAGTTCTCTAAAGGAATTTCGAAGGTGTGTGGAGTCTACCAATCCGCACTAGGCAAACGTGGTAGACTAAGGCCTAATCCCTCTCAGTAGTAGAGGAGGCCCGTGCCCAACAGTGGGACAGTATATAATACAGGGCTGATATTATTATTACATCAATCCAGATGTGCCCTAAAATTAGATGGAGGCATTTTCAAGTTATTTAACTTCATGCTTTGTAGCTGTGTTAAGAAATGAATGCATATATTTAAATAAACCCCTTTAAACGTTTTCATTCATGTAGTATAATGGATTTGGCTTGATTTGTTGGATGCTTGTAAATCAATCTCCTTAGAGAAGATCCAATCATAGGTAAATCGTGTTCAAAAACTCCACACAAAATATTGACCAGGGATTCGATTCTGGTATCTCTTGGTTCCCTTTAATAGATACTGTAACTAGACAAAGGATATGAGTTCAAAATTAACAATGAGAGAAAAAAAAGGAGGTTAATGGCATATTATAAATGTTTATTTAGAACCAATATAAAATGCTGGTGTATATTGACGTATTGTTCTCCAATAGTACGCGGTTAAGAAAACATCGCGGTGGCATGGGCGGGGTGGCGTCGTCTCAGTCAATGGAAAGTGTGCCGGCATCGGAGCCGCCGCGACGCCGCTGTGAACAAGCCCATTCACCCACATACAGGGTGTTACAAAACAGATATGTCTACAAATTTCCAGATATAAACTAATAGAGACAGTTATTCCAGCGATCGTCAAAAGATGCTGCTTATTTCTGGTTGACATTTTATTGGACGTTGTAGTTAACAATTGACTTAAAGTGCTGTAAATTACTTTGGTGTAATTGTCTTTATTGTCAATTGTGAACGTAATTAGGCTGTTAAATTAATGAGGAATTGACTTGTTTTTTTTTGTTTTTCGATTATCATTAAACGAGTGAATCACCTGAGTTTAATATTTGTGTATGCGGTGCCGCCGATTCCTATCGCATTATGACATACACGTAAGCTCGGCACTCCCTTAATGCTTCTTTTACACGTCTCCCTATTCAACGAGAATACATGCATAAGCTTATGAAATAAGTTCGTATTTTTATCTACGTTATATAAATAGTGCTGTGCTATAATTATTGACATCGATATTATAAAATCTTGTAGGTTACTTACATGATCGTTAAAGGTCTGATTTCACTAGCTAATTTTCTGTTGTTATTACTTAATGTGTTACATAATATGTATAACAACTATAGAAGAGTATTTTATTAATAAAAAGTAAGTCTATTAAATTTAATGTATAGATTTTAGATGCGTCTGTAATATGTATCGATACTGAATACATCGATTTAAATATCGAAAAGACATGTACTTTTTGGCAACACAGAGGTGGACAATTTCACTTTATTGTAGACTGCATTGGGAGAGGCATTCGTAGTATCTTTAAGTAGTTTATGGATGCGTTTGCGACCAGGCACCGAGGCAAGACGAAAAGTAGAAGTATATAAGTGAAAATAAACTGTTATTTGAAGTAGTAAATGTGTATTTTCACTAAATTTGCTTATATTTGATATTATGTATTTGACAGATTATAATTCATCTATAAATATTATCCAAAAATGAAGCACTCTGTACATCAGTAGCAAAACACTCCCACTGGTTTGCGGTGCGTAGGCGTCTTGGGGGTAAATACATTTGTAGTATATTAATACAGCTTAGTCACTGAACGCTGAAGTGTGGGCGAGCAAGCAAGGCGCCAGTTCCGGCGGCTGTGACGTCAAATAACATTAATATACGCTGGACATTTGTTTGGACCCTGACGTCTAGTTCAGAGATTTGCTACCAATAAACTTAGTTGTGTTGAAATTTTACATAAATTTATTTAAGGAATAAATGAGTTTGTACGGCAAAATGACTTTTTGATGGCGAATTTTGTGTGGTAAATATGTTTAACTAAAAAGTATTGCACTTCTCGATAATCGTCAAAATTATGTCGGACTCCGTCCCAGCAGCCTACATCAGAATATCAAAATACCTTAAAAGATTTAGTAGGAAAATTGTGTCGACACACAGCGAGCCTGAATGTCAGTAACTAGTACTGACTTGTCATTCCAGTGAATTTCGTAGAGGATCGCGCAGGTTCGGAGAATGCGTCCGCTCTTTAAATATTTCATGGGAATACTAATTCACTCATGATGTTTTTCATAGTTTTACAAGAGGAAATACACCCAAGAAGTTCGCGATCCGTGTAGATTTCTTATATGTGCACTATGTTAGAAGTGTGCGAGCTTGGTTCTTACTTAGTTTTTCAGGTTTTTTAAAGTTTCATCAGAGAAGTTGTAAAGCATTATTAGCTCTAGAGAAAGTCGTGCATAGAAAATTAGTTATGTTTTTATGTAACAAAAGTCGTGTTACTCAATTTACTGAGAGCATAATTTCATCTGTTTCTGGTATTCGTTATAATACCTACGTGAATAAGTAGGCCAAAAGACTAATTGAAAACGTAGATAATTTCCTGTTTTGAATCGTTTATGCAAGAATTGTGTTATGGTTTTGAAGTACTAATGAGATGTTTTGAATTTGATTGCTTTGATAACTCAGTACTATTTTGCTGTATTTACATATTCATTATATTATATTTATGCCTCTAGTTTCAATGTGGTGGATAGCAGTGGAATAATGTTTCAATTTGTTCATCTACGACCTTCTGAAGTTTGTCCAGAGATATTAGAGACTTGGTATTTTATAAGCATTCAAGCAATAACTTCAGGCTACATATATTTCTGACTCCTTATATATACATCCAATGCGTTATACAGGGTGGATTTTCAAACGGGGCAGAAGGGCAGCAATCTTACACGCTGTAGCTACAAGAAGACTTCACTAGGAGATAATTCAAAATTTTTAAAGATATTAAGATCTGTATTTATATTTTGAAAAAAATAACAAAAAAAATATATTAGAGATCCATTAACGTACAAAAAACCTAATGAAAATGTATTAGAAACTGTATTGGTGATTTTAGAAACAGTAAAATGTATGAATGAATTGGGTATGAAGAATTTATTATTGGAAAATATTTATCTTATACTTAATGAAGTATCACAGAATCCAGAGATATTCAATTTTTTAGTTAAATTAGAAATTTCATATCACTACGTTGCGTCACGTACGGTCTGTCTCACGGAGTGGCGTGTTGGAGCCCGATATAAGTGGCCGAAGATCTGACACAAACGAAGTCATAGATAGTTCATTAATATATGTTATAAACTTTTTTAAAAGACACTGCTATTTAAGTTTGCACTATCTATGGCCATAATATTTTCATGATTTATTGTGATTGCGCGTATTCGAGATCGTAAACATTTCTAAGTACAATACTAATGAAATCATCCCGTTGTTTTTTATTGAACAATAAATATTTTACTGTTTGTTTTCGCGTATAGTAGCAGCTCGAGCGTATGCTATACATACTGTGTCGTTAATAAACTGTTGGAG
Source organism: Manduca sexta (assembly GCF_014839805.1). Lineage (NCBI taxonomy): Eukaryota > Metazoa > Arthropoda > Insecta > Lepidoptera > Sphingidae > Manduca > Manduca sexta. The sequence continues at coordinate 9,840,554 of NC_051133.1, read as the reverse complement.
TTTGTGTCAGATAGTGTTTTATATTCTTTTTTCTTTCTTTTTATTTTTTCGACAATATTCTTTTCCATTATATGCGGGAGCTATGTAGGTCTTTCTCCATAGCCCCCAAGTTTAAATCATGGACATGAATAAAAGAATTCTTTAAAACTAAGCGATAATTGTCAATATGGTGCTGCGTGAGTGAAACCATCATGATATTAAAATTGAAAAAATGATTGTTAAGTAATAAAACGTTTTTGATAAGATCTTTGACTAACCATATCTTGTTTATAGGTTTAATTCACGAATATTGCTTTACTAGGCATAATTAAATGCATGGATAAGGATTTTATTGGCAAATTAAATAGTCGATAGAAACAACTCAATTTACTCTATTCAAATGAACTCATTAAAACATGATTTAAGGTACAAGCTCTTTCATAACTTCAAATGTCTATTTAGAACTTTGCATCTACAAGTCAAAGAAATCATGAAGCAACTAGCAAGAAAAACCTTTCTCATAATATTTTTGTTGCGAAGTTCCTATAAACGCCCACTTTACCATCGGCCATTCCGGAAAATGTGGGCCATCGAAACAGCATATTACCCCAGAAAGGGGCCTGTTACATTATTTTTGTCACATTTAACCTTTTCAGAATTTCACCAGAATTCTAGACAAGCCCACGCGTCTGTCTCGACGTTTGGCAGACAGCCAGTTCGGTATTTCATTCATAGTTTCTACTATCAGTCGCTTAGTATATCAAAATGAGTAGACATAAATCTATGGCCTTTATTTAATTTTAACTTGTCTGCAATTTAGTATAATTTAGCGTTCTAGGATATAGTTCGTTCTTAAATTTATTTGGAGTACTGTTCACCTCTATTGTGACTGGATAGGCTATTGTATAATATTACTGTCCTATTTAATTATAGGCATACTAACAAATTCCCGCCTTTTATTCCTGAAGGGATAGGATAGACAGACACGCAACTAACTAATGTACTGACTTAAAGCCGTGTGTTATCCGTCCCATGATGTGATAGGGGCTATGACCATTTCGGACTTCGGGCTGATACTGGGCAGAAGACCCTAACATCACTTTATCCGACCTGGGGATCGAAGCCAAGACCTCAGCGCTGCAGTCGTACCATAATACAACGACGCCACCGAAGCAGTCAGTTATCTTTACAGCTTATAAAATAAAACTGGAAAGTGTGAGTTGGACACGCGCATCGGGGGTTCCGTACAAACCTTTAGGTAAGATATTGTAAGTATCTATATAAGTACATAATTTCATGTGAAATTTCATGAGGATATGACAACTTTGCTATTCGATTTTTCTAAGCTAGATATAAATGCACATTCTATTCAAATTATTCTTACGCATTAATTTAGACTGCATGTCTATATTTTAATAAAGTCATAATATTTCCTGTATTGTATTACAGCAATTCAATTAAAATTTACTTACAATTAGAATTTAATTTCCTGCATCAACCTCTTTATAGTTCACATCCGTAACATATGCAGACTTTCTCATCTCATTTCGTAGTCTTCAGTATTAAGATCAGCCGTACGTAAGCCTTATTAGTGTATATCAAAAGTGAAAACCTCATTAAAACTAAAAGTCGCATCTTCCTCTAATTGCCTGCAGTCTTCAGAGGTTAATATATTTAATTTGATGCTTGACCTCTAACATTTAGATGTTATTTTTTCAGCTCACTACCCAAAACTGGCAGCCAGCCAAAAACGATGACGTAAGCAGCTTCATGCTCATTCATAATATATTTTTCGTCATGAGTACAGTAACGTATTCATGTTGTTTTCAATAAGGAAATTTTGTTCACCTGCACGTATCGTGTATGTGGGTAAACGGATTCAGTTGGAAAATAATATAGGATTTATGTGAGTTATTATTGAGAGAGATTGATGTGTGTTATTATTCATAGAATATTTTTCTATAAGACAACATACTGTAAAATTCTTTACATTGTTATTTTTTGTCTACTTAGGAATAAATTGGTCATATATCATAGTATAAGCAATGTTTAAAATGCTTTTCCATAAACCCTACACAGTATAAAACAAATCCATAATCGCGTCTGACCGTCTCTTCGTCTGATCGCGACAAGCTCAAAAACTACCGAATGAAATTGCGATGTATGGAGATAGTTCCAAACCCCGAGAAGAATACAGGCTGATTTTTATCCTGGGTCATAATATAGTGGGACTTTTATCCCAGAAAATTCTCAGGCGGGTATGACCGCGAGGAAAAACTAGTAAGTCTACATAACTACTATAATTAAAAAATTCTAAAAGTAAAATGGAATATCCGCCTTTTAAGGTGCGAATGAGGTAGTTAAAAATTTACAAGAGTTTCAGTTAATGAATCGACCCGTTGCGGACTCATCGACTACGAATTCAATTTATGCCTTCGCGTCGGGAAATTGTATTGAAACGTTTCATCCGTCGTCTATTTAAAAGCTGACGATGCTTTTTTTATTTTCGTTCATTCATTCGTTTCGAATTTAAAAGTATAAATGAAAATTGTTTACCTCAATACCTGGCTCAAATGTTTTGTTCGTGCATTGCTCGCTTTATTTTAAACGAATAACAGTTTCCATATGGGTTTGTACTGAAGTAGTCATTTGTGCAGAATTATATTTTCGTTCATAGCATCGACTATGTTCCCTTTTGATTTATAAATTATGATTAGAAATGTATAGAAAAATTTAATATTTTTATGTTGTTTTCTTATAGAGTTCGTATAAGCTTTAAACTTAGTACACATAGGGATATTTTTCGCATGTTTTTACCTTAATATTAAACTCAAGTTAAAGTTATGAAATTTAAGACATGATAATACTGTTCAAAACAACGCGAAGTAAATAGCGTAGAGTTACGAAAACACGTCGGTAAAAATAAAATAAAACGATTCATAAAGTAATTCGTCTGGAATTTCTCACTTGAAAAGAGAATTATAGGATACGATGTTTTCTAGTTTCTGGTACATCGGTTTTATTTTAAATTTTTACCATATTATATTCCTAAGAGATATTTTTAAATTCTAGGATATCTGGTTGCCGTCGTCGGTACACTAAGTATTTTATTTGTACTCAAAACTTTTTATCTTTGTTAGTATAAATCATGATTGATTAGGTATACTTAATTAAGCAAAGGACCTGCCTTACAGATAAAATGTATTTACAAATTTCTCTATTATTCATATTCGTAATTTAAAAAAGTATCATATTCTTGTAATAATTAACCTGTCACAAAGTATATTCAAAATTATTGGTATCTCGTCAACAAAATTCTCATCAGTAATTTGTGTAACTAAAGTACCTATGTATTTAAATTGTTTTCGATCTTTTTTGGTCTAGGCAAACTTCAGGTCATCTATCAAATTGTTTACAAACTCTTAGTGCTTTTTGAGTTTCATTAAACCGCTATTACAGTGGAAATACCTCACCTTTCATGTTTACTTCATGGAATAAATGTTTTTATCACTGACTATGATTTAGTGTATCCAAGATGATTTAGTAGATTGCTGTAAAGTTGTTTTTTGCTTGAATATTTGTTATCGTTCGTTTTTTAGCTAAAAACTTAAGATAATGTGATTTTAGTTCATTGTTTGAATTATTTTTTTTTCTTGATATATTGAGTGGTGAGCATTGGTTTAGGGTTCTTAAAGTAATCATTATGTTTAAAGACACAGTTGTACTTATATATAGTCTATTTTTGCTATTAGGTTTACGCGAATTAAAATAAAAATAAATCACCGTTAAGGGTAACGATAATGATAAATTCATGTGAAATTGATTCTTTGACTTGTGAAATGTTTACGCACAAATTTTCTATAGAAGGTATCTACAATGTAATTGAATACCGACACCAAACGCTCAACAAATAAAACTGCAATCACTAACATGTGTCAAACCAATAAAGAAACATAAGCTTCTTGTAAAACATGTACTTACCTATGTCTATTAAATTAAAACAGCTAATAAGCTATTTAAAACAATTCTACGGTACGTGTTAATTAACAGTCCAAACAACTCAAAACCTTAATAGCTCATCGTGAGAATGCGCATAGCAGCTGTCTCACACATTCCTACAATTCGATGTACATGCATGAACCACACTGGTATCAATACCACTGTCATTCCGTCCTATTGAGATGTTTCAAATATTTTCAATAGGGTAGTGGATGTTTAGAATGTTAAAGTAAGTAACATTCTAAATAAATCACTTATATTGGAATTTCTTGGCAATTTAGTCCAGATTTGAAAATTGGATTTACATATGCTATATTTTTCAGATTAATTTTCGAAAATTTGCGATTATTTCTTTATAATTCATCGTTTATTTTAAGCAAAAACGAACCATTATTATATAAATGACAGATTAGTAATAGTTTTGTATTTATTTCAATTCTAATATCTATTAATTAAAATTCAACCTTATAAACGTCTGACGTAAAAAGTAATTCGGAAAATGCACTTACACATCTTGCACTATCCAATATGAAAATATTTAAACTTATTACAAATCTAGTCACCCTCGCTTAATCCGTTGAGCTCGTAACTTGCAAACTAGCTATAAAATATTTATTTTTAAGGTTAAGCAAACACTTAGCGAATGTATTTTTGTGCTGACGCTAGCAAAATATTTCTGCGTGAGTTATGATCAGGGTGTGGTGTTTGTGCAGTTTTATTGCGGCTAGTCGAAGGTATCTATAACTTGAACATGAAAGGCAAACAGCGTTGTTTGGGTTTGATACCTCAGGCTGACAATTTGTTGGTGCGTAGTGAGTAGATTGGTGAAAATTCTTAAGCTGGTCAAATTAATCTATGATTAGAGAATCCAGTTGTCAGGAAAATTGAGCTGTTTAATATTAACCTTTGTAAACTATAGAATGTCTTAGTAAAATTTGTTTTATGACTTCCAGTCTTTGAAGTTCAATTTTATGTCATAAAAAAATTTAAAACTAAATGTTCAACATAAGTAATATTACATAAAAATCCTGCGATATAGAACTGTCCTAGCGCAGTGATTTATTGCACTTCGTAATTTATTTGTAAATACTACGACCTAATAATAAAATATAATAATTATTTAATTTTGTATGTTTTGCATTCATATATCATAGGGCGAAAAGCCCGCACTTTAAATAATAATGAAAACACCTTTAAGAAATGCGAATGCCGTAAGCGCGTCTCTTCCTACCATATAAAGACAGATGCGTAAAGAATTGCATGACTTCTATTGCTTTTGGGCGCGACCATTTGTCTTATCTTTATTAAAATATGTAATTCTAAAAATAGAACTTTATCATCACATCCTCATGAGCCACATGAAGTCCACTGCTGAACAAAGGCCTCCCCCAAAGATTTCCAGACGAACCTGTCGAAAGCGGCCTGCATTCAACGTGTTCCTGCGATCTTTCATCATCAGCCTATATCTTTGTTCACTGCTGGACATAGGCTTCCTCCAATATGCGCTATTTTACACTGTCTTCGGCCTGTCGCATCCAGTTCTTACCTTTTGCAGATCGTCACTCCACCTAGCTGGAGGGCGTCCTACATTACGTTTGCCGAGCCGTGGTTTCAACTCAAGAACTCGAGTTTTATCAAGTCGTTAAATAGAACTTGCTATACTCTAAATACTATGATAAAACGAACTTTTCTCTTGTTAGATTTCGTTTATAATTAAAATAATATTTTGAACATAAAAAAAGCTTTTTGTCGGTATGCTAATACGGTTGTCGCCACTTTATATTTTAATATTAAATCTAATAAATTATATTTTGTTCTTTATAACATAGATTACAAAGGTCAAATTAATTTGATAGAAACTAAGCGGCAGGTTAATGATATTCATTGATACAAGATTAGGGATTAAATGGTAATCGAATACGGAGTGTGCGTGTTCATTATAACTAGGACTCTATGAAAATGAAGATGTATTTTTAGGATTGATTTTTAAACGTGACACAGCTATTAATGGAAGCATAACTTAATGTGGGCAGATTATCTAGAGAAATGTGTTAGAATTCCAAAACTATTAAAAAGTTTGTTAAAATCGTAAGTTGTATAGATTATCCGACTTTTCATAATTTTGATTTAAGTAATTACATTTAAAATAATTTTGATTTAAATCCTCAAATTTTATAAAAAATTCAACTGTACTCCCAGTAAATACTTCAATAGGCCCAAACGCCCCACTTTTTTCTTTAAAAGCTATTGCATTTTGTTAAAGATGACAGTGTATTCATGGCTTTTGGTATCATGTTTAAGAACTATCTAATATTAGGTGACTGTTACATCTTCTTGCATATACTACGAAACCCTCTAAAAATTTAAAGGATCAAGAATACGCATTGGCACATATTCGTATACATTACACAAACCTGTAAAAATTTAAAGGATCAAGAATATATATCATGCACCACATAAATTCCCGGTACAGTTCAGCAGTAAACCTCCTAAGAAGTGTTTATTAATAACGTAAAGGAGCCGCTTCATTTACGCACGCTATCTCGTCAGTTAGAACATAACTCCGTGATTGTCTTGATTGATGTCCAGTTAACACGTATCGTTAAATTTTTATGTCGCCAATCAATCAATTTTAATTCTTTAGATGGGGAGGATGTGTTGTTAAGTTCCTTAATCTCTGTGGCGCTATGGAGGCTTACGAAGCTGATATTTGAAATATTTAGTTTATAGTTTTTCAAGTTTGGTGGAGAAGGGATATTAGGATAGGAGTATAAAGAGTTAGATGGACTGTGTGAAAGAAAGAACGTAATATGGCTCATGGATGGCTCATAACCTGAATCTGTCAGTACAACTCAGAAATTGTCCAATTAGTTTAGGTATATCACATATCATTTAAATTATTGTTATTTATAAAAATGATTCATAGCTCTTTAACTTGATGTGTCATAAGTTATTGAATATAATGTTTATATTGATTTTACACCCGAAAGTCATAAAAATAAAAACTTTTATTACAATCCCGTGTCAGTTTTTGTACGCAAGTGACGTAAGCACAATAAAACTAATGAAGAAATAATGTCAAAAACTGGACAAAACCGAGTCTCAAACACGCATCGATGATTTACAATCGGAGTCGATGTGCAAACGCCGTTTTTATTGCATACAATAATGTAATCATTATACATTTATTATACAACTTATCAGTTATTGATCTTTCTTTTGACAAACAGCCTCAAAACTCATTATATTTTTAGATGTTTCGAAAGCGTCTGGTCTCACCTTGTCCCTCATATACAAAACGTTAGAAATAGAGATAATCTTTATGTGTGAAAAACACGATAACTGAAGCAGAATACAGATATGAGGGTTCGTATCTAGAAATAAAACCTCGGGTTTTCCGCTTGCATCCAATAAAATACAAATTTTAAAATGCTATAAAGATATTTGCATAATAGACGAAATTTATTTATGGTTCGATATTTATGACCATAGACGATAAGAAAGCGTGATTTATGCTTGACTTTAAGTATTTGGACGTAGTTTATCGGTATTTATTATAAGGTAAACGCATCTACTGTTGAATAAATCGTGTCATGTTGACTGAAGTTCAATGAAGAATTATTGCTAATTTGTCATTGTATTATCCGGTTCTACAAATATCTCGATTGAAGGGGTAAGTAACCGAGGGATTGCAAAGGAATTTCCGATCTTCACTCGAAAACGTGTTGCAATTTAGAGTCCGAATTTAGGCCATAAATGTGGTAATATTCGCGTCATAATACTATAATATTGTTAAATGGTTTTTGGGTCAATTGTTTTTAACGGCTTTATGAGTAGTGAAAACCAAGATATGTTATAAAATTGTTTTTCGCCAGTTTGAGCCATTCGAAATCAGACTCCACTCAGCTGGAATTTAGGCGAAATGGCAGCATTTTATCTCATCATGAGTTAGAAATAAGCCCAGTAAAAGGATCCACCGTACTAGTACAGCTTATCGTGCCAACGGTATTTCTGTGTCATGATAATCACGTCGCAATGAGGACATGCAAAGGTTTTAAGAATTCCATCGTTAAGCGGTATTAAGTCTACACGTGGAACATATTTTCCTGTAGACCGAACTATGCGGTGTATAATGTTTTTGTCGTGAATGAAATCAATCCGTGTTCTCATTTCAATGACTACACTTATTAGTAGTCATAATATATCGGCTATCGGATTTTTTGTTGCAAGCGTGTTACCTATCAAAGTAACTGTAAGTTGTCAAGGAAGCAGTTGTTCTATTTTTGATGCTCATTAATTTTTGCAGTGTTTTTTGCGGTCGTACTAGTTGTATTAAGTTTTTTGCTTGCGATGATCTTTATAGCTTATTAGTTTTTGTGAGGTCTTCGGTACAGTTTCCTCCATTCCCAGACCTTGGCTCCACCAGATGTTCAAAATGTTGCAGAGCTCGAATAATATTAGAGTATTTAATAAGAAATATTAAATATTATTGTATTTCATGAAAATGACTATGAAAATTTTGGTTACACCTTTGGAAAACAAGCTTATAATAATTTTCTGCGACGTAGTAGTACCACGAGAGATACATTCATATTGCATTTAAAAGTGTTTACAGCGCCTTTCTTAGACGACGCGAGGCAGCAAGCAAAAGTAAAAATCAAACGACCCGAGGCCCCGGGCGGAACAAAAATAAAATTCCCCAGTTTTAACAGTTTCATCGGTAAGATCGTAAAAATAGGTCCTCCGAGGTACCGCTCAGGAGCCTTCCTGTAAGCACGAGATCTCGAACGGTTACCCGGCTCGCCTCTCCGTAACATTATTATGCCTTACATACTTATTTTTATAAATGACAGAGCCTGACGAATAAAATGCATTTCAATATCCATTTAAAAATAGAACGTGTTCTTATTTAACCCAGTTAACACCTATAACCATTCTTGAAACCCATTTCTAATGAATTTAGCGGTTCCTTACGTTTCTAGAAATAAGTCATTAAACGTTGTATTAATGTTTTTCTGTAGACTTACAGTTCATTGTTCTACATAAATTCTTTCGTAACTCCACGTCAACCAGATTAGTTAGCGGCGCGCTGTCTGGTGAATTGTTTTTTGCACAACATAATATAAATATTAAATGATAGTTTTTGTTCCTCGCCGTGTAGAGAAGACGATACAACAATTAGGTAAATTAATTATAATTAACTGCGTTCATATACTTGCTATGATATCTTTTTTGATATGGCGAAATATTATGATGTTAGGAAGTGTTTGGATATAAGTTTTGGAGGTTCTTTTGGGTCGGTAGCTGTATCAAAACGGGTATCTTAAGATATTTTGAATAGGAAATTGGACTATATTTGAAAGACAGGCTTAACGGGGCAGTTATATCTTACGCCTGTCATCCCAAAGGTTAGGCAGAAATTAATTTGAGAGCGAATTTAATACAACATCGGATGCACAAAGTAAGTGTACCTCGGAACCATTGAGTCTCCGAAGCCCGGCCACAGCCGTAAGCAAACATAATAATTGGTGTTAATGTAAAACGTCCCAACTTAAAATAAAATCAACGACAAAAGAATTCCGTACGTTCGCTCCATTCGCCGCCCATTAATATTTGATTAATGTTTAGAATAAATATAACGGAATTCCGAAATCCTGGTCAATGGTCACAATAGTGGTGAATTTATTTGACACATATTGTGACAATCCGCGGTTAATGCGATTACAGCCATTGTTAGCTAACACGTGGCATTTCATGCTATATGGCAGATGGTAGAATCTGCTACTGCTATTGTCATTTCATATTTGTTGTGATGTAGGGGATTATTTCAATACCTTTGTGATAAATAGTTAATTTTTCATCAGATTTTAATTGTGGCGACAATTTATCGGTAGTTTGGATACTATACGATGTGTTAGTGTTATATGAATTTTTTTTTTTGATTTCAAAGGACGTTGCCTTGTTGAATATAAATATTTAAATGAAGATTATTAAATAGAAAGGAAGTGGTAACATAATAATACATTTTAATATGCTGCTAATAAATATATTTATTTTTAAACTTGAAGGAATTATGAAGCCTAGATTGTAGGCAGTAGTTGGCGATGTAGGTTTGGCGTGCTGCAGGGATTTGCTACAAAAGAAAGTTAATCACCATTTCACCTATAAGGTGGTAAAAGAGGGCTGGAACAAAGTCAGAAACTGAATTTTATTATATACATGCTAAAGATTTAAATTAAATATCAAAAACTAGTACGAAAATGTATTTCGTCTAGACGCTTTTCGTTGTCCCCAAATTCAATTGTGGTTATCTAACAACAGAATTTAAACAGCATATCTCCACAAAAATTGTCGCACAAAATTATTCTCTATCAGTTCCACAAAAGAGTTCAATTTAATTCAATGAAGTGAGCCATAAATCGTGTTCATTTGTCCATACCGTGACGAGTCGTCGATTTTGAACGGAAATAGATCAATTTAAGCGCATACAGTTTAGTTTGGGGTAATTGTTGGTCATTTGACGGGTGTCGGTTGGGGAGTGATAAATACGATGATGTAGGTACGTCCATTTATTATTACTACAGGGGCGATTTCTAACCACGTTTATTGATATTTTGGACTAATTGTGGAGGTGACCTGGGATGGATGTTTAGTTTAGGAATTTATGCTCGATATGGCAGCAGGATCCTATCACATCATAGGACGGAACATATATAACAAAATGAGTGCCCTGGTTGAACCTTATCCCTCCCATCGGTGGCGTGATGTGTTTTTGTGATTATGCTTAGGTTGGTTTCTTTTAACAGTTTAACGCTTTTTTAGTTTTATAGCATGTTCTGCTGTGCATAAACAATTTAGTCTCAATTCCAGAAGTTATGGCAAAAAGTGTTTAGCAAGTGTATTCAAATCTAAAATCCATGTCATTTAAACTTTAATCCAATTAATAATCTGTTTACAAAAGGTTTAGGAATTAGAAATAAATGCACACAATCACTTCCGCAGTTCAATTAGATTTTAATCAAGGTATTCCCCTATTTTTTTTATCAAACACATATAAATAAGAGTCGTTTGCAAATCTTTGCCATCTGCATTAGTGTTTGAGCGTACTACGTTTCTAAATTCAGGCGTGTTTAGGTAAACTTGACGTGGGTCTCCCCCGATTCGGTGACGGTTAATAAAAGCCAAATACGTTTTGGAGACTTGTATTTGTAGCGCTACGATTCTCTAAGCTGTAGGTTCGATATCTTAGATGTGATCTTGTGGATATTGAAGTAATTTGGGAGCAGTTTTAGGGTTATATCATATGACCAATGTATTATCTTGTATTGGATAGTAATCTATAAAAATATGGAGCAAATTTGGCTATAATATATAATAATCAGTTTTGGAGAAGCGTTTCATAGCCAATGGCGTCAAAGAATGCATCATGTTTTGTTTGACATTTGGATTCCGCGGTACACCCCTTCAAGTACAGTGTAGACATTCCTACGAGGATAAAAGTTATCGTGGATACGAGATAAGACATCATGGATCACTAGGTAAGTTAGTCTTTGTTGTATATTCACACATACATACAACATCACGCATTTATCCCCGAAGGGGGTATGCAGAGGCGCAACCAGGGCACCCACTTTTCACCAAGTGTGTTCCGTCCCATGATGTGATAGACGGCGAGCCTATCGCCATATCGGCCACAAATTCCAGACTCCGGGCTGATACTGAATAGAAAAACCAAAATATCACTTTGTTTGTTGTATATGACGCATAATTATTTACAAAGTAAGTCCCACTGATTGTTCTAGGAAATTCGCGCCAATTGACCCAGCACGATTACAATTTGTAAGTAGGACACACCTCCAATTACAAATATTATACAATTACAACAATAAATGCTAGTACTCTTATTGATAATGCAAAGGCCGCTCTGCGTACAATTAGATTGATATCGTAATTAACGTAATTATGTTTACGAGGGGGGATTACCGATGAAAATAATGATATCTAGGTCACTAGAGTGGCTCTTGTGCAATGTCTATATTTATACCTGCACCTGAAGGTTGGGATATATTGTAAATATTATATTTAGCGTTAATTTTTGCTTAGTCAATTAAAAAAAAAATTAAGCCATTTAGAGATGTTGTGCAATATCAAAATTAAACGCAAGTTTTAAATAATAATTTGGGCTTTAAATCACAATAAAGACTTTATAATATTTCAAATAGTAACCCCGAGCGCAGTAACAGAGGTGGTCCATGCCCTTAGGTAGCCACTAAAAACCAGTGTTGCTGAGTTGATCATCTAGTTTTCGCGATGTGAATATGGTGTCGGGATTTGTTTTTATATGTATATTATTCTTTTATAATTTTTTTTTTAATTTTACTTGTAATAATGTATTTTTCTACTGCCACAATGGACGTTTCTTTTTTCTTCCCATCAGTGAGGCAATGAAGATGATATAAGGTTGGTGTTGTTGAATGCCTATAATAATAATATCAGCCCTGTATTATATACTGTCCACTGTTGGGCACGGGCCTCCTCTACTACTGAGAGGGATTAGGCCACCACGCTGGCCTAGTGCGGATTGGTAGACTTCACACACCCTCGAAAATTCCTACAGAGAATTTCTCAGGTTTGCAGGTTTTCCTCACGATGTTTTCCTTCACCGTTAAAGCAAGCGATAATTCACAAAGAAATGCCTATATAAAATTGTAATTCAAATAGTTTCTATTCAATATGACCAGTGATAACGAATGTAAAAAAAATGTTCGTACTCAATTAAAAAATATTTGTAAGCACTTTCAAGGGTTTGATAATGAACGCACTATCGTTTGCATGCACAATTTTATCTTGTTTGTACTTCATTTTATTGCCGATTATATAACATGCTGTTATTGTAAAAAGGTCTTTAAGATACATTTCATAAAAGCCATTGAAATATCACTCGTTAACTCATAAGCAAATGGATGTAATAATTGCTATGATAAATATTTGTTTGAATATACTTATATGTTGTATTTAATATTTTATATCCGTAATTATAGTATATTTTTAACCCACTTCAAAAAAAGGAGGAGATTATCACTTCGACGTGATTTTTTTTTATAACTGATCGTTTGCAATTATTTTAGAAATCTTCATTCTAATTCACAAAGTTTGATGACATAAAATATATTCTAAGTTCATTCAAATGTTGGCAACAAAAAGATGTAAAAGAAACGTACGCCATGGTTTTATATGTTCGCGTTTCCTACCGCCTTACACCTTAGAGAAAAGTTTTAGTGTTATGTCTCCGGACATCCTTAAAATGTTTTTTCCTACAAACTTATAGCAACACTCATTCAAATCACCTGGAGTTTTACCTGCTTTTTGAAAAACAGGACAATCTTACTCCGTTCAAAAGGTATAAAATAGGAAATTGTTGAGGAAAATCTGAAGAATATTTTTATATTTGGTGCGTACTTTTTACTCGGCAAAAGATCAATGGACAGTGTTATTTGATTTTTTTGCATCTCTTTCTTTTTATTTATCTCTTATTAAAACTCTTAGCTTTTGCCTACGGCTCCGCCCGCGTTAAAAAGTTTTTCCAGGATAAATAGTAGCCTTCAGGAGTAATGTAACTGAAAAAAAAAATCACAATCTGTTAAATAGCTTGTGAGATAAGCGCGTTTAAACAAACAGACAAGCTCGTGAACTTTATGTATTAGTATATATGATAAATTATTTATATTCGATCGATGAAATTCTTGCTTGCTTTGTTTATTATAAAACCAACCAACCAATGGGCTAATTAAATATTTGAAAATTTCAAAGTATTAAATCAAAATAGCCAATACTGAAAATAAAGGAGCTATTGTTTTTTTATTATAACGTAGAAAATTATTTTGTGTGTCCCATTGTATAATCTGTATAGATTAACAAGGCACTATAAAACACAAATATCCTATAACAATATGTACAGAATGAGTGCGTGACTGGCGAATCAGAAGCGCACTCCAGACATAACTTGTTTTTCAACTGTTGGCGTGATATAGTGTGACGTTTCACGTGTTTGTTTTTTAATAATAAACTTGGGTGTAGAGCAGTAGGGAAGGGTTCCAAATAACCCGATTCCTGTCGTCTTCCTTTCATGTAGAATCTAATTATCATTAGAACGATTTACAGGCCGTATTTATGCATGTGAGTAGCTATTTGTTGTGTCGCGTTCCTTTTCGGAAAATTTCACTTTTCGCCATTGTGGAGTCTAAATAATATCTGTATGCCAAATTAAACTCAGCTGTTTTATTTCTTTTTTTACACACAATAAATATGTATTCTTATAAAATCATATATTTAGATTGAAATTAAACTACGACAGTATTTTAATTAGCGTTAGACCATGCGCCATAGCGTTCGGCCATGAAAACATATGAGGTGTTACAACCTCTAATTTCTTTCATGAAATGGTTTTTACCGTAATTCCCGTTAGCATTTCCAAATATTTACATTTTTGGTTTTTGTTTTCAATACTTTTGTTCCGATGTAAGCCTAAAAATTACATCTATACATATAATGAAACAAAGTCCCCAAAAACTATCTGTCTGTATGTGATCGATTTCCTCAAAATCCACTAAACGGATTTTTGTGCGGTTTTTAATAAAAGTGCAATTCTTGAGGAAGGTTTGGGTTAATAGTACATTACGGTTTTATGGAAATTTACTATAATATAACGATTACCGTTGAAGAGGACGCGTGGTCGTAAAAAATCTTGTGGATCGGGATTTATGCGGGAAAAACTTTGTGACACATTGATTTCCACGCGGGCAAAGCCGCTTGCAGAGCTAGTATTTAATAAATATGAATGGCAAATCAAACGGATAAAATTTCAAAATGATGCATGGAACTTTTAAACACTTTCTAATTGTATTCACATCCAATCCATTGTTTGTTTAATATCAATTCTTTTCGATAAACGCAACTGGATTCCAATTAGTGACGTTAAAGCAATAACAATTCACAATTTCCCGCTTTTCTTAACAATGTATTTTAAATTTTATGGTTGTTTGAGCTAAATTTCGCATTAACATGGTAATTGTTGGTAACACAAACCTCTGATGTGCATGTGGGTTGAACGACGTTCTACACCACAGTTATAATTGTTGTTGGTAGGCGTAACCTGATTTAATGTGAATTGTGATAACGTTATTTAAAGATATTGACGATTTTGGATATCGGAAGAGTCCGGCGGTTCTTTATTTCTGGGCATATAGTTAATTTTTGAGGATTTAGCGATTGAAAATTTTTAAGCCGATGATTATTTTGTACGTGTTAAATGAAAATAAAATATATAATTTATTCTTCCCATTTTGAAGACACTAACGAGTGGTAAATTAAGATAAATGCAATGAGGTTAACAATGGTTTTAATTTTTTTTTAAATCATCACTGAAATGTAAAGCACAAAATTATCTTCAATTTAAATTAAAAGCAAAATATGATCATACAAAAACCTACCTAAAATTATTACTTACAAAAAAGACTTGCAGATAAAAGCTTATAATTCGAAATAATAAAAATCGGATAGGCATTAACGCACAGTGCAAGTGCGTTCGCGCGGTACGCCGGCGCTCGACATTCCTTCTGAGCCGATAAGTTTTCCTGCGAAACAACTTGACTTGCGAGCCTATTTCCGACACAGATTTGTTAGGAAACGTACTGTTGTCTATTTATGACTGTAGGAAAAGCATTTACACAATAATTAGGATAATATTATATACCAGTAGTATGGAAGTTTGTGAACGTTTTATTCGTTTGTTAAAGGGGACAGCGAAATGGTTCTTGATTTTTGGTAAACAGATGTAAAATTATATTTCAAAATAATTCACATCTTAGGGACTTTTATTTTGTAGAGGAACTACTCAGAGGAGCCACGAGTCAAAACTAGTAGTAAATACAACGGAATAAGAATAAAATGCATACCGATCTTCATCGATACCTTGATAAAAATTAACATGGTATTCATGTAATTATTTTATCGAGTCATTAAAAATAATCGCATTTCATTTATGTCACACATGTTTAAAATTATCGTGCAATTACCAAGTGTTTTATTATTTAATTTAAATGTTTAACGCAAATTCCCTGAACGTTGCCTTCAGCGGTTGTTTGGGTTTACTATATTAAGGAAAATAAATATAACACAAAAATTTTACCTTCACAGGTCATTGTTGCCCAATACCGACGTCCCAAC
Organism: Manduca sexta; assembly: GCF_014839805.1. Lineage (NCBI taxonomy): Eukaryota > Metazoa > Arthropoda > Insecta > Lepidoptera > Sphingidae > Manduca > Manduca sexta. Next base: position 9,824,351 of record NC_051133.1, on the reverse strand, counting down.
GAAGTGTCAAGGTTGGCTATAAAATATATTTACGATATTAATGACGTACCAAGAGAATCATAAAACTGTATTTATGTAGAGAACAATTGAGAACGTTGATAATTCGGAAGGTCTCCATAATCAAAAATTATGACCCATTTTGTTGTTGATACAGTTTTTTGTAATAGAATTTTCGATTCCTAATCACACTTGATACATACTGTTAAGTATTGTCAATTGAATATAATTTACTTAGTTCACACTGAGGTCAATGCTTAACAGCGCGGATTCCTTAGTATTTCAAGACCAAGGCCTTATTCACAGCTTAGAAACAATTCCCTACATACCGCATCGTAAAAAGGTTATATTTATATGTAATTAGTGTGTGCAACTGTTGTATGTCTGTCGAGGAGAATAAACAATCGAGTGTCAACACTCCAAGGAGCGATGACTCGCGCGCCGGCGCATCTTCATGTGCCTTGAACTGGACAAACTAGTAGTACATACAATACCAACAGATTTTACGTTCCTACCGGCCGTTTGTAAAAGAATACCTACAGAATTTTAATATTTTTACTCGATTGAAATTGTGGCCCTTCGATATGTTCTATGCTGAAATTGTTATAAGAATCTCTGATTGTTATAAGAAATATCTGATTCTTAGGGGGATTTATGAATGACTACCTTTAAATTTGGTATTCACCAAGATTGGCTCAAGAATAGTTTTATAAATTGGAAGGAAATGTTACGCAAGTCCGATTTCTGTACGTTCTCTGATGTAATCGTAATGGTAAATTAAATTCACGTTATTAAATAATATCTATACTTGAGATCACATATTTTTCTACATTGAAAATAGATATTTTAGTTTATCGCGTCGGTCGGAGATTATTTTTTATTACAAGCCAGATGTAGTTTACGTAAAGAATTTCAATTAATATATTTTTACGATACGAGGATAAATTAATATGAAAAGATAATCCAACTGTGCGTGGTGGACAGCCAATAATATAATTTAAGCCGGCACAAAATGGTATATTAAAATACCTGAAACGATAAACGTATTGAGTAAACAAACGTAAAAATGTTTTAAGCAAATCACGCATTTATCGGCGAGATGCGTTTCGTTCTGTGTGGACGATAATTCCCTTGTAATCACTAGATTATGGGCCGCCCACTTGGCTCCCATAGAGTTTTACTTTATGCACCATAACAGATACGATGGGCATTGATGTACGAATGGAAATTTTATTGTGAATGAGTCTTTATGTTATAATGGTTGATGTTCATTGAATTATGTTTATATACGTACTCGCTTTGGCTCGCGGGTTTGCTCGTGTGGAATTCGATTAGGGTTCAAACTTACTCGTCTCAAATCAAAAACTTTTTAGTGTTTTAGATGTGAAAGCACAATAACATTGTCGGGTTTGTCAATAGGCCATAAAGGCCGCGGCTCATGGGCAGCAGTGGCCTATTTAGGGAGCGGCATAGTTGTAATCAAGGACCTTTTTTCGCGCAAAATAGGCGCTTGTACATAGGACACGCGGTGCAGTACATACTGTCTGGCCCATATGTAACCGAAATATTAATTTTTCACTGTAGACAACAGTGGCAAAGGGTCCGTATAACCCAATTCCTGCCGGCTTCCCTTTCGTAATTTAGGTAAAATCCTACTAATATTATAAATGAGAAAGTTTGTTAGGATGTATGTATGTATGTTTGTTCCTATTTCATAAAAAAAAAAACTACTGAACGGATTTGGATGAAACTTTACAGTAATATTGGTTATTTATCAGAATAATAGAAAGGTTACAATTTATAATGATTTTGTGTAATTTAGTCATAATACAACGATACATATCAAATAAGTCGGAAAAAAATATCCCGGAAAACTCCTTCATACTAGTGAAGCTGCCAGTAAAAGCTAGTAGAAATATAATTTTCTATTGATGAACGCCGTCTGCTTCTTGCAGATGCATATTAGATCTTAAGTAAATGTTGCGTCGGTGCCTTTTCGAAAAATTTTCTACTTCGCTACTGGTAGACAGAGTTACTTTTTCAATAATATTATTAGTATGGATATGCGCATGGTCTAGTAGTACGGACAGGTGAAATATTTTCCGTTCTGCAGTCGACAGCATTTTAACGCATCCAGCATAATATAGGTAACCTTATGTAATGTGTACAAATGTTTATAGTAATGGGAGATTCCTCGCACAAGAATGCATTTATTTGTGCAATATATGATGAAAATAAACAAATTGCTTGTCGGAAAATCGGAAATGCCATGTATGTGCCAATAATTTCAACAAATATCAATGAACCGAAGGTCTGTGATGTTTATGTGTCGCAGAATGGAATAATACTGCATATGCCTTGTTCCAACATACTTCGGAAAACTTATGTGTTTGCCTGTAAATAAGGGTCGGAAAACATACTCTGCTAATGTAAATTTGTTTGTTAGAACTAGATATAGGAGTAAATATTATCCGAAATAGGTATAAATAAAACTTAAAAAATACTCATTAATAACATATAAATTTTTATAGGTCCGCCTTTAAAATATAAAATAAGAATATACATGCATTTATTATAATATGATTTATTTCCTTACCAAAAAACTAAAAAATGATATTGAATTAAAAACAAGTATTTATATAGGTATTGTTTTTATTTTGCGCACGAGTATAATCCTCTTCAAACTTCGTTCGTTCACTTGAAAACTCACTTTTACAAGAGGAGTTGTAATTAATAATACTTAATAGTTACAAGGTAGGTAGGTAAGAAATGTATTATGACATGAAATACTGCGTCTTCAAGAACGAAAAACATAGGTCTATAGAATTTTGGGAAGGTTTTCTCGTTGTATGCGAAAAAGGACTACCTATTTGTATCTTATCAAAATCTTCTTGTATTTTAAATTTACGTTCCTAGGATGTTTTGCATTATAGCATATTTCTGCATTATATTGACGTATTTCATATACTATTGAGGCCTCATAAATCCAAACGAATTGGCCTTCATTCTGATTATTTCCTTTGTTACCATTTGTTGATTATGATTTATTGATAAACTATCGTATTATTTTTAGCGAATCCGTCTATTAATTATTTATAATTTGAATATTGACGTAAAGCGAACATCATAATTTTGTGGAAATGCCAAAATGTTCAAGTTTCCGTTAGCAGTAATGTTAGTTGTGTTCGCCAAGTTGAGACAATCTTGACGTCAAACAATAAATTATTATATTTTTAAACGATGTTATTGTTTTAGATACGAACAACTAAATAGCCATAGTCTAGGAATAAATTAAATTATCAATTTAATCACCCACCAATCTCTGTTTAAATTGTATACACTATAGTTAGGATAAAATTGAGGGTATTTGTGATACTTTTGCTATAAAATCGTGAGCGTTTGACAGACCGAGGCAGTTGGTCATTCGCATTGGTCGTTTAGTTTATTTGATATTTGTGAGAGTATATCTCTGTGATAGTCCTTTTTGTTCTAATTAATATCGCTTCAGGTCCTAACACTATAGAAAATAAATGTTTGACTTAAACCATTGATTCATTATTTAGAAAATAAAACAAAATTCTTGAAAAGTATATTATAAAACACTAAATCTAAATCATTCATATTTTAATCGAACGTGGGAACGCTTTTCTTGTTGCGTAAAATTATAATATTCATATTAAATGTTACTTTATAACCAATTAATGGTCGGTCAGAAAATCAGTTTCCAATAATCTTGAGTGAGACCATTGTTAATTCCATTTCACAATACTTTTGTTGTGTTACAGCCTCATTCGTTTATTGAGTTTTTACTGATGTTTAATACGCTATAAATATTTATTTACAACCGTTCACTAATACGCTATTTCATCCGTTTTATTGCGTTCCCTTCAAAATTTATTACCGAAGATACTTCTTATTAGTAATTTGATTTGGTTGAATATGATATTAAAGACCGATTAGACACATTCTACTGTATTTTGCATAATTGGTTAATGGAAAGTGAATTGAAGAATATTTTTACAGTCCACAATCAGTGTATTAATGTGTCATTAATTATGAAAATGCGCGGTAAACTCTTGATAGGAGATTTTGCTAGATTAATCAACGAAAGTCATCGGATTAAAGGGCTTAATCTCGAATACTGGCGGAAAAATTATCACAATTCGTGGGAACTTAAGACATTTGACGAATCTCTAAACGAAGAATTTGTGATAGAGACATTTTCTAGTGATGACTTATGCCATTTTTGGATGTGCTTGCATTTTACATTTTATGCCCTTTGCATAGAGCATTAAATTGAAATGATTGTCAACCCTTTATGTACAATACCGCTACTATGTATGTATGATTACTAATCAAGTTTTCTAATTCAGGGAGTAGCTGCAACATTGTAAACGCGCATGCCGTTTGACCCCTCGCCTTATGCAAATTTAACTATGCTAATGCCAATTAAAATGTTAACAATAGTCCCCGTAAGTACGATGACAAATTAATCGTGGTCCGCAATTATTATAGAAAGTCATACAATCCGTGGTTCCTTTGTGATTTGTTTGTTTATGAATGCAAACCGGTTTGACACACGACTAACGGGTTTTATATCTTCATCCCAAAGATTGGGGATGCTTTGCATAATCATGTTTTATTACGAAGCGTATAAGTCCTTATTGTGTTGAAGTATCTTACACATGTGCTAAAGTGAATAGCTGAAATCTGCGTAGTTTGACTTTATTGTGTTGGTGAAGCATTATACATATACGTGTATAGATTGGTTAAGGAAGTATAGCGATTTAATTGTTATTTACATATTTGGATTTTGATTATACTTGTTTATAAACTGAAATTAATTGCAGAGTTAAGAAAATTGTAAAATTGAAAGAAAGAAACACTACATGATATAACTTACTTATTTAAAAGGATAAAAACCTTTGAGATTTTTAAAGAATTCCTCAAGGAGGTTGGCAAGTATTCGCAAAGAATTCCGTAGCTAACTAACAATGGTTTGAAACATCAATCAAAAGCGATTGAAAAACACCCCAGCGGTGACAGGGGAATCGATACATATTGTGAAGGAAATAAAACCGGTGTCATTTCCTATCCAGCCCTGGGCTTCCGAATGCACCGCAACGGGCTTTTTATAGAATCATTTGTTATTTTACGCTTTTAATATTGATGTATGCACCCTTTTGATGTTTTGTTTGATTGGTTAGGAGTCTTGAATGTTCGTTTTTTTCGGTAGATTAGTGAAGAGTTAGGATGTGTACGTGTGAAAAAAAAATTGCATATTTTTAACTTCGCATAAACAGAAATGAATTCAGTGATAAAATATTTCTTGTTAATGATAAAAAAAAAATTAAAAATTTGAGATATCGGATAATTCGTTATGGCACTCAAATTGCTTTGGGTAGGCCATGTAGCTAGATGAAGTGATGGCAGATGGAGTAAGGCGCTGACTGAGTGGTCAAGATAAGGCAAGCGCAACGCGGATCGTTCAGCGACAAGATTGGTGGACGACATTATCAGGATCGCAGGTTGAACCTAGATGCGATTGGCTTGAAATCGAAAAAGGTGGTATGATATGTGACAAACCTATGCCCAGCAGTGGGACTCTACAGGTTGTGGACAATGATGATGTTGATTAAAAAATAAGACTATGTTAATTGAATAAAATATATTAAAGAACAATACAATGCAATAAATCCATTAATACTTATATCCTTCGCGTAACTTATTGCTTCCATACGTTTGAAATACCTTCACTATCGTTTAATAATCGCAGATGATCGTTTTATAATTGTTTAAAATTCCGCAACTAAAAGGCATTTTGTTACAACCGCGGCACTATAATCTATAAATATTATAAAACAAAGTCCCCAAAAGCTGTTTGTATGTGGTCGATTTTCTCAAAATCTACTGAACGGATTTTTATGAAATTTGGTAAGGAGATAATTTAAGACCCTGGGAAGGTTATAGGGTACTTTTCATCCCGGAAAACTTCACGCGGGCGAAGCCGCGAGCAAAAGCGAATTAAATACATTGATTGAAATCTCTAAATAATTAATAAAACCAATATGAAAATATAGTAAAGACTACTGCAAAAAGATTCGAGTCAATGAACACTGTATGATGTCAACAACTTTTATAAGTAATAAAATGTAACAATAAAATGATATGGTTTAACAGCGGCCATTAATTTTGACTGTTTTAAGGAATATCTAAAATGGGGATCGACAGGAGCTGACCGGAGTATAAAAAGTTTTTTGTTTACGTCCTTTGTGCACTATTCGTAGATTCAAAGGGATTTTCGAAATTCTATTCAGCGCTATTTGTGTTTGCGATTTTTATCAATGAGGTGTTCTGATTCTCAGAATTATCAGCGTAAAAATGCTTTCTTATTCGAAAAAGCTAAATCATTGTTTTTGCATATTTTTTTGTTACGTTCGTAATTATTTTATCTAATTTTTTATTTTTTGGCATTAAAAAATTACTTAATGTCTTCTTTATTTTGTTTATTATACTTAGTATATACGTAACTGCTTTTCGTTGCACAAACATTGCACGTTACATTAATTATTCCAACATTATAATTGCCGTCGTTTAACACAATTGAAAATGGCGTGTATCGATTAACCACCAAATAATGTAATAAATCGTCGATAACACTATAACAAATCACACATGATCGAATCGCAGTTGGAAATCGATTTGATGCGCGCTGCCGCGATGATCGATGGATGTGCGCACGCGGCTACCACCCCTTTGTACACCCACGGATTTAGGGCGTGAAGGGTAAATGAATAAGAGACCTTAGAAATAGTAGATTAGAACGCAGCTGTTGCCACTGAATACGTAATGTGTAAGGACGCGGTCGCACCAGGCGTATCCGCAGTATTTGTTTGTTACTCTGTAAGAATTAGTTATAAAACAACCTTTTTGTCGTAAATCGAAATTGGAACGCCGCTAAGGACATCCTCTTAGCGTGATGTTCGATATTTAAAATTAAGGCCATCAGTGGCACACTCTTCGCCCCGTGCGATCGTGCCAATATTTGATCAAACGTAATAACCGAGACAGATAATTTTGGCGTAAGGGCGGGCACTGGGCAGGTTGTAAATAATACAGCCAACGATCCCCTTATCGCAGATCTGGTAGCTTAAATGGTCGCGGTGGGCAAGAGTATCGGATTTCTGTTTATTGCCGCGGACGGTAGCATCGCAAGCTGCCTACGAGTGAGTTGTCTGCGAGATCGAGATACATGGCCGATAACGAACATTTCCAACTCGAGTTTATCATACTGGTAACTAGTTTGCAACTTATAAAATAGCTGATGCGTTAAATGTTTGCGCAGGATTTTTCAGTTACTTTACAAATGACTGAGAGTTCAAAGAGGGAAAATTATAATAAATTACATTAAACCTATGCACTTGAATGTAAACAATATACCTATATTCATTGCCTTATTTAGTTTTACAATAACTAGGTCTAAGGCACTTCAAGGGAGAATCATAACAAAGTCTGCGTCATTAGATTAGGTCATGCTGACTCCTCCAACGGCTTTATAAGGACGAGCAATTGGTGCCCGTCAAAATATAAAACGTCTGCAGCCATCATTGATACCGTTCAAAGGGCATTAGTCCGTTAAGAGAAAGTTTAATGAATGACAGTGTCGTCAACGAGAATTTCGACGTATTTAAATATTTATATTGATGCTTTTATACCATAATGTTGTTGGTATGTTAAAAAACCAGCACAGATTAAATAATGACTGCACAGCTAATGATTATGTGTTAGATGGTGTCTGACACGTACGTATTTTCTAATGAAATATTGATAATTGCTGCTGCTGTCTTAATCTATCGACCACATTCCATTCAGCTGATTGAACGTAAACATAAAAGAGTATTGGATTTACGATTTAAAGAACACGAATGTTAAAGCTGTAGCTACTTACGCCAAAATAAAAACCTGAATATTTTCAGATATATATTGAATTTTGATCACATTATACTTTTTAATGTTGACTATATAAACCAATTGACATTCCTTAAGTATGAAACATTAGAATATCGCTTTGTGAAAACAACGGAACTTCAAGCCATGTCTATACAAACGAACAAACAAAAACGTCAAATCTCACGTACATAAAACGGGCGACCTCGTTTCCCATCGCAACTAACAATCATAAACAACATTGTGACAGCAACAACAGAACAATTGTCACAAACAGTTCCATTGAAGTTTGTACTGTATCCTGCTCCTGCCGCTTCCTGGCGTCGCATCCCCTCGGACTCTCAACTGGGTTACTGGATACCGAACCTTACGTCTCCTACCTATAGCTTATTGACGATAAAATGTATATTAATTTAAAAAGTATTAGGAACCTTTGGAATTAAAAATCGCTTGATCGGCAAGGATTTTTTACATGTTCAGGAACTTCAAGAGTTTAATTCAATTTGATTTGCTGCAGAGGAATTGTTTCGGAGTCGTGGATTAGAAGGTTTAAGGTACGACTGATACACGTGAAGGTAAATTAATTATAAACTCATTAAAATTATTTGTCAAAATAAGTGGTGTCTCTGAGCTAAGGATAAGACCGAAGCCCTACGTTAAGAGTCAGAAAATGCAAGTCACGATAAGTGAGTAATGTCAAGCGGCACAACTTTCAGCTCTCGATTCTTGACCTAAGAACTGAGTGAGAGTTTAGGCTCATCATTGTTGACTTAGAGATATTAATAATTATTTTTACCCTTTACATTATTAATTTCATTACACGTATGTTATCTATTTTCTTTACATATATAGGTAGTATTTATTGATTCTATAAACTAGAGTCGATAATATTTTTTTATATTATGATTGTCAAATTTGTCATTTTATACTACTAATGGTGGCTAAGTAGCTGAACTTAGACTGTAATTTAAAAAAAATGGTAAAATCGAAACTTATTAATGTTCTTTGGCACTACATTTCTATATAAACTTGGATTACTGGCGTAAATAGACATTCTGTTTCGTTGTATATAATAATTTAAAATCTTTATTCGCAAAAACTTAAAAAGAAAAAGTTTAAAAACACATTACGCAGCGGATTTTGTTATCTTTTGTATTTCTATAAATTATAGTGGAGGCGCAAATGTAAAAAACGCGGACTGGTGTCTTGTCTGAACGTAATTTATAATACTCTTATTATTGGATGACATAGCCTATTAATACAGGCTAGCTTGTAACAGATGACTCGGGATTTTAATGAAGATAATGCAAATATAAATATACGAATCACACAAGCTTCAAAACAGAGATTTTTTTACTCAACTATCAGTACTTTAAGTTGATTCTCGTCTTACGATTTTGGTAATTATGGTGCAATATTAAATAGTCTTTTTGCACAAAATTACACTAAATTAAATAATATCGCAACGATAATTATTTAGTGTAAAAATTACCAGAGGATCTCCATGTAGGCGAGGTATCTCGAGAAACCAATTTTAGGGTAAAATAATATTAAGCATCTTTATTTAACTAAGTGTACAAAAAATGCAATAAAAATATAAGCATTTACTAGAATAAAATATTATCTTTAAAGTTTGTAGAAACCTAGCCATAAACAAAGATCTGTTAGAATATGCAAAAATGATTAGAGTTGAATTCATATTATTGTCTCAGTTCTGACCTATATTTTAATAAACTTCTAACTACAATTCATAATGTATAAAGTTAGATGCGCGGTTATTTATAAATACATCGCTTTCCGCTCTATGAATTAGTTATTAAACTCTTTGTGGTTTGCGGTTTTTTCTAATGCGATGACCCGATGAATTATTTTAATTCAGTTTACCCTGTAATATTGATCGTTTTCTTTTGAATTTATATCGTAGAATTATTTTATCCAAATATTATGTCACCTAAATAATGACATTATTATGAATAATTCTTTAGTCACTCTACAAGTAACTATGAGTAACCATGCTGTTTATTTCTTTCAAACTGTTTAATTAATTTGTAATACAAATTTATCCTATAGTAAATAATGAGTATGCATTTTTAATTATAACTATTTTCATTTCCCCTAGTAATAATAGACAGGCGATCATGCAAAAATTTCTGTGTCAACAATATTCATTCATAGTTCTATGCTTCCACCCTTGTCGTAGTCCCGACTCGTCGTTCGATCAGTTTGACCGTAATGTTGAGTTACAAAAAATATATAGAGACGTAACTAGAATAATAAGTGGATTAGTGTCTATGCCGAGAAAAAATTTAGTCACAGAGTTAAATATAGTGAATTAAGTGTTCCTGGATGCGTCACTAGTCGGCGGAGCTGTAGGGCGACCGGTCGGGGCGAAAGTCGGCTTCGGCCACACAGTTGGACCGACGCGGTACCACACCACAGTCTCATCTAAGCCATTGCTATGCGAACATCCTCCCCATCATAGCCGAAATTCCACATTCGAGTCCGGGACGCCCGCGTGCCGACGCGACGCGAAACTTTAACATTCGAATTTCGTGTTTGCAAATTATTCCTTTTCGAACAATTCTTTTTCTAAGCTGCCGTCGAAAAGTTGGCGAAGTTGGCGGCAAACGGTAAAGTTGTGTGTTTTGTGTATGTAACAGTGTTTAGACAACTTTCAGAGCTTTCTAAGATTTTTTAATTTCTGTGCTTTTTCGGTGTATTGAAAGATTTTGTTAGTGAAGTGTTTTATTATTATTTTGTGCACATTTTCATTTGGATTTTTTTGCTCCGGAAATTTTTGGTTGGTTATAATTTTTATGCATTTTATTTATTATTTTTGTTTTTAATGTAATTATTTGGTGTGTGTTTTTTTAGGTTACGTCACTTTGGTATGCTTGAAGTTAGGGGAAAATCTTAGGAAAATGTACACGTCGTCGCGTATACTTATCTCATAGATGCGTTATTATCTTGCACGTTAATGTGTAATTATTTTTACAACTTATTTCCGTGTGTTTACGGCGTGTACTGCCACTAAAATATTATAGCGTAGAATGAACATTTTCGATAACATATCTCGGGTTATTTTTTATAACTAAATATATCTCTCACTTGATTTGTAAAATTATATTTGATAAAACAATTTTACTAAAGAGAAATTTTAGTCGTCGTTTTATCGTTTCAACCAGGGTTTTCGAGAAAAACGAACAAATACGAAATCTGAGCGTCACATTGCGTTTTTGTTACAACTCATTTTCATTACCGAACTTTTTCGGGCCGCGCGGCGTCGTTGTGAAAATATGACGGAAAGGCGTAATTGCCACTTATTCTCATTCTATTTTGAACAAAATTTATTTTGTGGTATAAATTTTAATTAAAAATGTCGTTTATATCATGTAGATAAATATTACCTACGCTAACGGCTTAGTGCCTTGGTATATTATTTAACGCGCGCCCGGCGAGCTAATGATTGATTTCTAATAGTGAACAGTGGGTAGCGTTATCTAATAAAATTTGTATTTTAATTATTCAACTTTAGTTCGGGCTTTTTACTTTAACTTGAGCGATGGACAAAAAATTTGACAAGAATAATTAGTAAAATAAAATTAAAAGTTGTACAAATAATTGAATAATTAATAAATATTTATTTTTGAAAAATGTCAGGCGGTGATAGCCTAGTTGGGTGTGGAACGGACTGCCAAGATGAATGTCCGCAGGTTCAAATCCCAAGGGCACACACCTCTGAGTTTGCTAAAAAATCATGTGTGTATTCTTTGTAAATTTATCGTTCGCTTTAACGGTGAAGGAAAACATCGTGAGGAAACCTGCACATCTGAGAAGTTCTCTATAGGAATTTCGAAGGTGTGTGTAGTCTACCAAACCGCACTAGGCCAGCGTGGTGGACTAAGGCCTAATCCCTCTCAGTAGTAGAGGAGGCCCGTTCCAGCAGTGGGCAAGTATATAATACAGGGCTGATATTATTAATATTATTTGAAAAATATTTTTTGTAACTGATTACGCGCTATCCCAAATCTGTACAATAATTTTAAAATAAATAACGTAGACAGAGTGTACATATAGGATATAATCACTGAAATTATTCAATCGATTATAATATTTTTGACTCACACACACTCACGTCTTTTACCCTCAAAAGGGATAGGCAGAGGCGCAACTGGTGCACCTACTTTCCACCGTGTGTATTCCGTCCCATGATATGATACGGGGAGACCCCACCATCATACTCGGCACAAATTCCAAACTCAAGGCTGATACTGAGTAGAAAGACCGATTATCACTTTGCCCGACCCGGGACCTTAGTACTGAAGTCGTGCCAACACAAAATCTATCAAGACAGTCGAAGCAAAATAACTTTGAGTTACAGAAAATTGCAATATCTCTCAAGTGAAGCTATATTTACTTTTCATACTTTTATTCTTGAAAAATCTCTGACGAACCCGCGATGAAAACTTCACAAATTATTTTGGAATTCAAACTTATTATTGCTTGGTTTATTTATTAGAAAATTATATATCATTAACGAGTAGAAAAGGCAGTCCCGTAAGACCTTGTGTAGGACCTCGCGTCGGAATAATTTTCCGTATATGAATTTCAAAGTCACGTGTGTCACGAAACTGCGGTCGCTACTGTGAACCTATAACTTAGAGAGTAGGTATAGATAGGTTTTAATAGTAATGATTATGAATAGAAGTAGAGTTAACCATAATATTAATAAAGGTGTTTATAATGATTTCTTATGTTTACGCGAATGTTAGACATTAAAGTAAAACTATGTTGCGGGTGTAGATTTTAGATATTGTACATTTGACTTCGGATGATCAACACCTCAGTCCGCACCGTGACCACGAAGGTTGCAAAGTCTTTGAAATATCCGGAGAAAATTATAATATAAAATCCGCAAAATAGATTTATTTTAATAGACGTATTGAAATATTTATTTTTAATAATTTAACGAATGTATTTAAACTTTATCCGATCGTGTTTGTACTAGACCTGATGTTAAGTATTAATGTATGTCGATCAATGCGTCCTCTCGATTCCTTTATTATTATTTGCAGTACACGATAACAACGTTATTAAGAGACATGTAAGGTCGTAGGTTTGATTCTCTATTGAGCTAGAAGATACATTTTATGTATGGAACAAAATTAACTACTGCAATGGTAAAGACGCATCTGAACATAGATTCTATTCTGTCGGCTTAAACATATATAATATTTATTGGTTGAGAATGATTGTGTTGACTATAAAATTGTTACATCATAGTGAAAATTATATTAAAGTGATAGTTCCATACCCTACCGTCTCAGATACAGGTGACATGTATAACAATACTTCTAAATTATCCCCAAAGATTAGGTAGATTTTCGAATTAAAAGAAGTTATTTATAGATCATGGGTTATTGAAAGTTTTAGGTATTTTAAATAGACGGGTACGGTTGAAGCCTTAATTGGCTCACCACGTTGATCGTTTCGGAGTTATTTAGAGGTCCATTTACTATTTGAGTATACGTTTAATGGTATATGCGAAAGGTTACCTAAGAGTTAAATCAACTAATGTACTTTTAGAATAATGGTACTTTATATTTCACTCTTGGTCTATGGTGGACTGAGACCCAAAGGTAGTGAGTTTAAATTTCATAACTAAAATTCATGATTATGCGTTAACGTAATTTTGAAAAGTTTGTATAGTTTTTGAGCATTCAGATGTAAAATACCAAACTGGCACTTTACTTATTTTTTCTAAGACCGAGGTGTTACCTCGGTCGGGCCGTCCCATTTATGCTATTCATACAGCGCGGCTCTAGCCTTTACTATTCCAAAAACTAAGTCTAGAACATTACATGTCTATTGCACAATGCATAAATCGTGGAAGGAAGTAGCTAATTTGTGCCGTTGACGCGAATAACAGAAGGAAAGAATTAGCCGAAAGTACATTTGATTTGACATGTTCAGACATGTTGTACAGGTCGACTTCATTTCTGACATCACTATCATACAGACAGCTGTATCCTAATAAAAGTAAGGTTGCGAAGAAACACTGTCCATCCCAATAAAAGTAAAGATGCCGGTGCGAACAAGGACACATCACGTCTTTGTCCCCAAAGGAGTAGGCAGAGGTGTAACCTGGAAATCCAGTTTATACCAATTATGTTATGTCCCAGGATGTTGTAAGGGCGGGGGGGACTATCGCCATGTCGGGTACAAATTCCAGACTCCGGGCTGATACTGAGGAAGAAAACTCAATATCACTTTGCCTAACTCAGGATTTGGTGCAGGGTTTGTGGCGGACAAAAAGAAATTTGTATTGCTATATTTTCGAATAACTGTCTTCTTCATAGCAATATTTAGTTACAAATAACTGATCAGTTTTGATGTAATTTTATTGTTTTCACCAATATGTAATCAAATATTAAGCAAGTACGCGATTGAGCTGACCCATTGCTAAGCACGAGTTTTGAGTCGGTGTAGGTCTTAGTCCAACACGTTGGCCTACGGATTGCCAGTGTTCATACCTTCATAACTCATATAGAATTCTTAAGTACGTAGGTGTCCTCACGACGTGGAAAAATGTATCATTTAGTCAGTCTAGTCACTAAAACTTTATGAAATATATTTATATATACCAAATAATTTGTAATTCAAAAGGTTGGATGGTGTTTCTACTGTTTATGGACGTATCGCTTACGATCAGACGAACGGCTAGCTCGACTCGTCATTCAAAGGAATAAAAAAACCTGGTTACTTAATGGAATGATTAACACAATTTCCATTCCAGATAAATCTCATCGTTCTTTTCTCAAGGTGTTTTATACGTATATTTAAAAGACCTTGTTTAATTTTAACGAACTTTTGACGTATATCTTAGACATAAAAAACCTGGGAGTCGAACCAGGGACCTTCTCCTTCCTATATGCCACTAGATCAAGGGCGATAGATCTGGCCTGACCCGAGACGTGACTGACGTAATATGTAATTAGGATTTATAGTTTACAAGCCTTACGCGACGCGCAATTTATACACAAAATATAAACACTATTTTTGATTTTGAACAATGATTAATGTAGTAGTTAAGCCAATTTGAGCTTTTTACTTTATACTTTAGAATAACGAATCGAATCTGTGTTTTCATGTCGGTAGGAGGAAAATTGAATATGTACAGTTACTCAAAAAACTAGCTGATATTTAAAATTTCAAATCGCTTTTAAACTCTTGTGTTTGCATCAACAATCATTTTTTCTTCACTAAAATAAACATCATAAGGTTTACTTTACTTTAGATAAATAAAAAATATATTTCGATTGAAGTTAATGTGTAGCAGCGTTTAAATTTTTTTAATTTTTCAACACTTTTCTAGCTGACTGCACATAATTATTACATATTGCAACATTGTATCACATCTTTAGGTTAGGGGTAGAGCACTAAAATTGTGTATCTTGTAAGGTCCTGGATTCGATCCCAGGCTAGGCATTTCAAGTTTTATGTGATTTGAAAATTGCACGTTTTGCACGTGATGCAAAGGAGAAAAATAATCTCAGGGTTACGTTTGGCGGTAGATTTGCTGTCTAAAATATTACTTAAATAATCTTGGCAGACCATGGTTGTATAAGTTGCATGTCTGACTCCCTTGAGAGACGAAATGTTTATAACTATGACTTGGTATACATAAAATAAAAATCGCATCTATGTCACCGAAGGGGTAGGCAGAGCTGCAACCAGGGCTCCCACTTTTCGCCAAGTGTGTTAAATCCTGCGACGAGATGTGGTGCAAATTCATCGTTATATCGACCACAAATTTCAGACTACGGGCTGATTCTAAGCCGCGAAATCTAATCATTATGCCCGACCCGGGTTCAAACCCCGGACCAGAGTGGTGTCGTACAGCGTAAGCAATACAATTACGTCACCGAGGCAGCTTTCATGAATACAATTCGCTTATATTAAATTCAAAACAATTCCAATACTTACCCCAATAAAATGGTACTTAAGTAATCATTTATTAAAACTTCTTACAATTAAGTTAAAAGTTTGGAACCCGTTCCGCTTTTATTCATTTTATAGTAGTTTAACGCGACTAATTAAATCGAATAGACTTTCTCTTCGCAATAATTAATCGTGAAATGTTTTATTTCGTTTGTTTATTTATGAGCCAATTGTACGGCGGTGGAGCCAAGTTTTTAAGTTATACGAAAACAAGTTTTAATGAAGGCAAATTAATTAATTATAAGTCGCGCTATATATCGTAGGTAGGCAGCGGTGTACATCGATAGTTCACAACAAATTTTTTAACTCACATTGTGGTAGAGGGCCACGATGTTGCAATCTTGGGCATGAATTCCAAACTTGGGCAAGGCACCTGTGTTTTATCGAAAACTTTTTGTTGCCCGAGAACGAATCTAACACATTGTTTGTTTCACAGTGCTTTGTAGGGACAGTCTTTAGCTTTTGAGGCAATCAATTGATTAGCACACATTTTCAAATTAATAGAACACCGATATGTTAATTTAAAAATGGAAAGTAAATATATTTTTTCATTTTGGGGTAATTTTTTTAAGCGTAACATATTTTTTTTAATAGAAAGTATACGTTCGTTCGTTGATAGATAGATTCTATCTGAAAATTGTGGGAAATTATCGTTTAAGTAATTTAAAAATAACCCCAAGATAATACACAAGATTGACGTAATATAATCGTATATATGAAATTATAGAAACAGGTACCAAAATTAGCAATAAATCAACAAAGGGCATGAGGTCAATTTGTTAAATTTACAAATTATAGCGTGTAATCCCTTCCAGGCACTAAGGTCAGAGGCCAAAGTCTTTTGACCCAAATAAGCCCACTTGACCAATCTCGCACGTCCGTGTTGCGCAACAATCGACATTAGGTAAAAGGAAGACGTTCCTGTGATATGGTAGGGTGGCCATGCGTCTCGCTTTCACCGAATGTATCTTGATCTCCTCGGTTTTCCCTTGACTGGAGTTCGTAAGAGGGTTTTTAAAAATGTAACATCCAGTCTTTGGTACAATCGGAAAACAAGTATTTTTGTTAGGAAATATTAAAGTTACATATTTTGCTGTCTGTAAATTACATCACTAATAAAATATAGCCAGAAAAATCACCAAAAATCTGAAAATAGATTAAATAATAATATAACACGAATAAAATATGTCCAGTAAATTTTATGATTTCTTATGTTTACGCGCATGTTAGAGATTAAAATGAAACTATTTACGGATTTTACGCAGTTATTTATTTGAGAATTGTAATTTTAATAAAATCTACCAAGATTCGTGTTTTGAGAAATCTTTGTCCGGGTTTAAACGGATGGCCGTCCTACAATGAGTCAGAGGAAGAATTAGAATCAATATATACAACGGGAAGTAGTGTCGGGCGTATATCGTGTTAGGAACATGAGAAGCTGGTAGGACGTGCTAACTAAGATTTTCTAATAGTATTCTAAAGTTACCGCTAGAGAGTCGTAATTTCCGTGTCATGTTTATTCGATGAGTAGTTTCTTTTTCAATATTACAAAACTATATTGACGAGTTTTAATATAACATAGATTAAGTCATTAAGTCTTAATTTCCCTGGTATTGTTGTTATGTACTAATTCTAAAAAAACAAAATGACTAACAGCACTTAAAAAGACGATCCGAGTAAATATAAGGTCGCATGAAGGTCTAAGCGAGACTACAATAATATCTGAATAATAAATATCACCTAAACACTTCACACGAATTTAGCCTAATAACTAAGGGGATTAGATAAACTAGGCACTTAAAGATATTACTTAGGTCCAGATAAATTTACACCTAAATTCAATTTTATAGAAGCTATTATTAGAGCATTCGCATTATTCAATTACATTTATAATTTATTGTAAATTATACAAGTAACTGCAAGTTTATTTGCTATCATAGACTTTATCTAGATAAAACAATCTAAGAAACTTCCAGCGCTTGTAGAAATAAAATCAAATGGCTTACAAATATAACCATCGTATTAAAAGTATGGTTATTGAGTTGGTAGAGTAAGTTTTCGTATAGCGAACGGTGGGACTGCAATTCTGAGTTCCCGATCTGTTTCAAACTTCAACACACATTGTTGTGAAGGTGCGCCAAATATATTTTCGACGTTTCCGCAAAACAAAAGTTAGATACTCACCGTCTTCTTGTTTTGCAATTGTTTTTTACTGTCTTGTTTTTGTCTTTGTATCGCGTCTTAAAATAATGATCATGTTCATTTCGGCTCATGGAATGTGTAAAGTTTTAATTTGTTGGGCGGTACGGTCATTTCGTGTTTAGTAATAAAAGTTTATGTTATGTCTTAAAAAACTAGTAATCGTAATCAAACTTCTTCAGATTTTATTTGTATATTCAGTAATTTGTAGGTTTAACAACTAATCAGATCGCGACGAACACACGATTGTTCACTAAAGTTAATATTACTCAATATACGAGTATGTCACAGAACGTAAGCTTCAAGTAATTAGGAAACCTATTTTATACGAGGTCAGTAAGTAATTAAACTATGGTATTTGGTATTATCCCGAGCCGCTTGATTAATTACGGACCATTCTAACTTGCCAACGTTTAGAAGGTAATCCGATACTGGTAAAGTTAATTTGTCTGGCTGCTAGACAAATTATAAAATGTCCACGCTACTGTTCATGATATTTCGTATATTGTCTTTCACAACGCACTTCCATTTATTATGAAAATAAATTGGGTGTCTCGGTTCCATATAAGTACAGTCAACAACAAAAGTAGTTGAACAAACTCAAAATTTTAAATCACTTTTCTTTTATGTTCTTATCAACTATAATTTTCTTTGCTAAAATAAACTTAAAAGGGTTTAATTTATTTGTGATAAAAAAAAATCTATTAGAGTTATGTGCAGAAGAATTTGTAGTTTTTGAGTTATTTTTGTGTCTGATTGTACAGTGTACATACAATATCGATGTGATGCCAAGAGTGCGCTCATTTAATAATCCCATCTCACGATGCAATCGCCTATTGCCAATAAAACAAATCCTAACAATCTTTCACATCAACATAGTACTAAAATGGATACTGACAACGAAACGTACACATCCGCACTCAAAATGGATGCGAAAACTCCATTTTTCGTTTAATATTTGTCAAAATCCAGACAAGCAAGCGGTCGCGTATCTCATGTCAATGGCTGAAATGTTCCAGCACCACGATAAATGCAATCACGATAAAACACTTCTCGTTGTCGCCTCACCGCGTTTTTCACAAGTCCGATCTGTCATTTCAACCGGCACTTTTTATACGAAGTGTACTATGAATTTGAAAATTTAAAGTTTACGTAAGGCGTTTTTCACAAGTCCGATCTGTCATTTCGACCGGCACTTTTTGTGTACGAAGTGTACTATGATTTCAAAGTTTACGTAAGTTTATATATTACAGATATACCTTAATAATAATTTGTTAATTATATAATTTTTTAGAAAATATTTAAATCGATTTTTATGATTGTAGTAATCGTTTGTAAGAGTTTGACGCGCTAGTTCGTTATTTATCAAATCGTAAGTTTTGAAATAGTATGTATACATAAGTGAGGTACAGGAAAAATGTACTACGTTCTATAAACATAAGGGAGATTTTTGATTGTGGATGTATAATCGTGGAAAGCACCTAAATCGTTCATTGCACTCTGCGATGTCGTTGGATTTGGCGACGACTAGACATTCGCCAATTTCGGATATGTTACTTACGTTCATCCGTACGTGCTTACTGTGAAATGAAAACCACTACTACTGGAACTCGATGCGAAGAAAATGTTAATGTCGAGATTGTAGTGAGATTTCATTTGATAAGATTTTTTTGAAATGTGCGTATGAATAGTAAAGTAATAAATTTGTTTATGTTATTGTTTTTAATTGTAATTTATTGATAAATACTTATCATATTTTTACACACTTAAGGCATTTATATAAACGGTATGAAAGATGTTGCGAAGAAAGCTAAGTTTATTGTAAATTTTGTTAGGGTGTTAGCCTTCACGGTTAGTTTGAGATATTTTATAATACAATAAGCACAACAATTGAGAATAAAACAAAAACAAATTTAAGTGTGAATTGAATTATTTGAAAGATTGCGAAAACATCGCTATATCTATTTCACTATTTGTCACTAATTAAATGATTTTTTTAAAATACCACATTATAAATACCCCTACACTCAATTGATAATAAAGTGCGGAATACAATCGAGATGAATATGACTTGTAGACTCATAGTAATCTCCAAATAGCAGTAAGCACGCATTCACTAACTCGCAACTTCCGTACGTTTCGGTATAAAATGTCGATTGAGAAATGTCCAGTGATTTATTAGCGCTTCGTGTATTTACAACGGCAGATGGATGGTTGTTTTCGACTCGTAAACTAGATTCGCGTTGTTACTCATCTAACGTTTCTGTCAGTTTAAAGAATATATTTAAATTCCATAGATATATTTTGAAAATTATCATGACTATTGGTATATGTGTTATTCTTGAAATTAATTGCAATTATATGTTGATTCTTGCAGTAATAACAATGCCGAATATGTTAGTGTTAATTTAAATATATTTTAAAGACGAAACTTTGAAAGAGTTTGATAATTTGCCATCACATCCTTTTTTACTTAAAAGAAAATTATAAAGAGGATTTTTTGTACAAAACAACCTCTATCATATCCATCAGTTTAAGAGTACTTACGTTGGGGTTAACTTTAGTCGCTTTTTAAATTCGTAACTTGATAGTGCACACGCGAACGGACCACCCAGCATTTCTTTTATAGCTTTCAACGTTTAATTAGTTTTGTATACGTTTGGAATACTTTTGTAGTAAGGTGCAAATAAATAACATGTCTTTTTATTTACGTTCTATTGAGGTGAAGATTCACAGATATTTGTTTCGTTTTCCGTCTTTTAAAATTTGATAATGTAAAGAAAATGTGTTGAGAGATTTATTTAACAAAATGGCCGGAAATAGCGAAACATTGTGACAAACGGAACGACTGGATCTTTGGTTAATGGTAGGACACGGTTGTTTTAAATGCAATAAAAAATCTTTTGGATTTTTAGAAAAAACTCAATGGTTATAATTAATTTATATAAAGAAAGTTAATAAATAAAAAATTATTTTTTATTTTCTCGACAATTTTTTTGTTTCTTAGACTATTTCTGATTATATAATTACAGTTATTACTCTAGTTCCTTTCTCATATTTTCAAGATTTCATGTTCAATTCAATGATGCATGATCTTTGTTAATACGATGGTCATACTCTAGCGGTTTTTTAAGATTTTTATGAGGTTTCCTAAATATCCTAAATATATTATTATTTAGGTGAAATTGTAGTCTTATTATTAGCTAATATTTATTAACGTAAAATAAGTCTTAATGAGTAAAAGGTATGGAATTACGTTAATCGTAAATTTGTAAAAATTACAAACATTAAAAAAAAAGTATCAAAAATTTATGGTTTCGGTTTCATATAATATTTAAGACGTTATCTATCCACGAAGTAACAAGTAACTATAATTCAAAATTACCATTTATTTTTTAAATACAAATTGGAAAATATTAGCACTCCTAAGACTTTTTTTAAGCGTGTAAGTCAAAGTGACCCCACTGTATCTGGTAAGTGGGCTCCAATAGAATGTCAACTGACGAGAGATGATTACCCCTCAACAATCGACACAATTATGCCGGCCTGTTGAATATACACAGACTGATCCCGGAACGCGACACGCTTACTTGGGCCACTACGACTTTCTTCTCATTTGCTATAAAACCTAATAATATGTAGTAAAATATACAAATGAGTGTACGCGGCATTTCATTACAATAAGCCTGACTATAATACACCATTACGCCGCCGTCTAATTCATACAACCACGTGTCGCCACATTTCTACGTTGCGGTTGGTATACCGCAAGTATACCGACTTGGTTATAGCTAGATAGGACTATGTATAAAAAAAAGACTTCCTTGACCTTTTTACTAATATTTGTGAGGTAATTTGAATACATGAAATAGATTTTTATATTGGTGCCAATTTTTTATTTTGAAGTATCAAATTTGACAGTTCGAGGTTTCCACAGAGTCTATAATATGTTGTTTGAGAGACGAGTAGGCTCGTTAACCGTATGTTTAGTAATTATCAAAGTATTTATACTTTATTCTGCAATGTAGAATCTGAATGTAAATGATTAAAGTCATAAGCATTTCTATGAAATAATCAAAATTATATAATCGTATGAAAGTATACGTAGAATATTACGTTAAATTAAAACTATAAACTAATTTCGCTTAATTAATAGACTTGTAAGTGTCGTTTCCAGTAACCCTATGCAGGCGCGCTTAAATTCACGCCGCGAGTACCTGCGATCCGCACTAAGGACCTTCACCTTTATTTATGTACACTCAGACAGAAATCACCCTTTGCGTCGCCCGCTCGACGCATGGGAACCGAGAAAGCGTTCAAAATGATTTATTGTAAATGGTTTTCTACTTTGTTGGCTAAAATAATAAGACCCGCGCCCGGATTGCTGTTCTAAATTCGACATTTTATTGTTATTTTTTTCTTTTCCCTCGGCTCACCATCCAAAAATTTAATTTGCAATCCTTTGTTGGTCCATTAGTAGCGATTGAATGACTCAGCGATACGGTAATTAACTGTAAAAACGAAAACGACACGACAAGGAGAAAATCTCGCAAAACCCATAGATGTGGGTAGGGAAGCACCTGAATGAGTTATCGACAATGCAAATAATAAAAATGTTAAAGGTACGGTAGGCATTGCGGGTGGCTTTGTCCACGTGCACAATGGCAATGTCCCTTGTGGAGATTGACGGTTTAACTCCAGAGGTGTTATGAGAATTAGTGGGCCATTATGGCTCTATAGAAATCGCTATGGTCAAGCGGAAAGTAGATAACAATAATTAGCTCGGACGCAACAAAAAGTGACATAAATCCTGCATAATAAGTTCTTAGAGGTGAAAAAAACACGGCAACAATTTACCTGAGTTCATTTTTTGCAGATTCACTCGCAGCCAAATATACGGAATAAACACCTCAATTCTCGGCAGAGGCATTGTTTAATGATTTTTCTGTTGTGATCTTGCACAATTCCCGGCGATCTCAGTTTTTTTAATGCAACTTGCGAGAAGATTTTTTTTGTACATTGGTAGCCTTTAAACAAAAGGGACCGGGGTTTGTGTGAAGGTGTGATTTATTTACGACTTTACCTTTTAAAAGCCCTCGCTTGACCGACTTTGGGTGGTTCGGAATAGATATCAGTCCTACAATTTAATATGTGTGTTTACTGATTAAAACCAGTCATTTAATAATATTTCTTTTTGTTCCAGGAACAATATGGAAATTTGGTTTCAAAACGGCACGCTGTTAGAAGACGCATAATTAAATTCCTTTTCGATAACACCAAGTTCTTTAAAACTGTCTGAAAACCAAAGATGCTGGGGTGTGCTCCGCGAAGAGTTACCTCAGTGTCCACTTCCTTCTCACCAAAATACATCAGCTTCAGCTCGGCTCACGACAGCCGGTGCTTAGATAAGTAGATAACCTTCCTAACTCTTCGAATATCCTAACGAACGAAATACGAAGCATCTGCAACTAAACTAGTCAAAGTAAAACCGAGTTCAGTAGTAAGTTACCAATAGGTGAAGTAAAGGAACAAAGCTCTAGTGCGTGCTGTGTTGAATCGCCACTGCGGTGGTATGCTTTATATTGCACCTTGGATCGACTGTGCGCTGACAGGTCGCTACGTCACGTGGCTTCCAGGCGCGCGACTTCAGTGCTGGATGCTACTAACTGTATACACGTGAGTACTCTTTTTAATAATGATTTCTTATGTTTACGCGAATGTTAGAAAATTTTAATACTCTTTTTGATTCATTTTGTACGCAACTGTACGCGGGGAAAGCGATGTTTGTCGCTTAAATATTTGGTGTTCACCGCACGTACTTCATTATATGAAGATGTGTTTCTATTTCTTTCTAATCGATTTGATTGAACATTTCTGTTGAAATTTTTTTATAGTTTAGTATGATTTTTGGATATATAATATCATTTATTCACTATATATTCACGCAAAAAATAATTGTTACGGATTTATAGACGATAAATTTAAACATAAGTTTTCAGACATATTTGTTCACGTGCAACATAGGCCGGTTATAATTGCATTGGTTCTAGGAATTCGCTATGTGTATAGAAAATCACCGTTCCTGCAGTTTCACCTTGCTGTTCAAACGCAGCCTTTTGAGTTGTTTGCTAATGAGATCTCATTTCTATACCTGAAACTGCTCAATTAATTTACTTATTTACTCAAAGTTTATATCTTACATTAACTACTTTTAATTGTAGATTTTGGATACAAAGTAACTAATTTAGTAGCAATGATCGTTACATATGATCATAGAACATACTATGTTATACGTTTGATCGTGGAGCCTCCGACCTTCTCTACTTCACGCTCATCAATGTAAAGGACATAAAACTTGTGTATACGTTCCGTTAAGTTCCCCGGACAACCTCCTTTGGCGGGAGTGGCTACTTACTCCGCCATTCGATTTACGATGTAGTTTTCATTACTAGTTTCTATGTATTTACCTTTGTTCGTCTGCGCTTCAGCAGTAAATGCTCCTTTCTTATTATAGTCATTATCTACCGCCTCTCGCATGAGATATAGTATTTTCACGTGTGTTGACAATGCCGTCGTAAAAATGTTTATATTTTTTCATACGATACTTAACCGTGGAAACCACACGTGTATTCGCACAATGCGGTTTGTGACAAATATTTGTGTAACGATTTATACAACGTGTTTTTATCGTAACCTTAAAAGTTTTTGAGATACAAAACAAATAAACATTGTTTCCTTATAAATTGTTTAATACTTTTTAAATCGTATAAGAACTGGTTTCCTTAACTGTGACGTGTGTACGGTCTTTGGTATAAGAAATAAACTTCCATCGACAGATTAGAGTAAGTGCTTCCAGATAAAGGCAGATAAAGTTCGTTCACACAGTTAAAGGTACTCTGAATCGTACTTCCGACTGATATAATGCACTAGAATTTACAATACAATTAAAAGATAAAACAAAATTTGAGCATTATGACGGGAGAGAGATATCAACATCACAATGTTCAAGACTATTATAATATTAGATAATGCCACATCAAACATTTAGATAGCAGAGCGCATATTATATTATAATTAAATCTGTTTAAACAGTTGTTTTTTACGTTCTTTGTACGAGTTTAACGCTCTTCAAATTTATTTCCATTTGAATTGGATTAAGTTTCTATGTATGTTTTAGATATGCATTTAAATTTACAATTCGTCTTCCCAATAATTTAAATTTTCCACAGCGCGAACTTCTAAAATGTTTTTTACGTTTTCAAGGTTTCAGCGGTAAGCGACTATCAATTTTAGTAGGAAATAGGTTATATGCATTTAATACATCGAATGTAGGTCTTACGTGAGTTGTATCAACGTGGTTAATATTATAAAGTGTACGTAAAATATTTGGCAACAACATGACATGTTTGCTCATATAGTTTGTTGAAAAAGTCACGACGATGTGTCAAATTGGCTGGAATGTCACATTATTTGATGTTAAACAGATAATTTGCTATTACGAGATTAATTTACATGTTTTGGGCTTGTTCATAAACAATGTTCGGTTGGTAGGAATATATCGGCTCAGATTATTTGCTGAGCATATTCTTGCTCAATATTTTTTTTATAACAGGAACGGTATTTGCATAGGTGTCTATGGGAATTCCTAATTTGAATTTGAATGAATGAATGAGGTATATAATTAGGGTTCACTCTAAAACGGTTCTCATTTCGAAAGTTAGGTTTTTAATTTTAAAATAATTTATTTTTGGACGCCGTTGTAAAGTCTGTTTTAATATTTATCACACATTTTTATTTTATGAAGCAACATATCTTCTTTCTAATAGTGTATTTGATTATAAACAAACCGAAGCACTAGCAGTTCTAATCTAGAAATATTATAAATTTTATTTGAACATCTGGAATTACTCCTTAAAATGACTCACTAGTTCCGTTTTATCCAATTTGGAATATGAGACTATTGAAAACCATAATTTTATTTTTGGATTGTCAAAATTGTCAATAAATATCCTATTATACTAATAATGCCTTATCCAAACATGTTGATGACAAATATCCGATACATTTATGGCATTCGTCTCCTATGCTAAAGGTTATAAGGAGGATTTTTCGATGAACAGACGAAATGTACCCTTGACCGATCGGTTCCGCCCACAGCACATATTCAACACGTACCAAAAGTGGACACAATAGGTTAATTAATAACATTTGTCTGGGACGCTGCATAAACAAAGACGTGCAAATTTTAGATGTAACACGGTAGGTAGTTGGTACTTTGTTATGTAAATACGATACAGTTAGGCAATATATTTGCATACATATTGGTTTTTTGTTATGTAGCTAATTAGAATTTGGCATTCGGCACATACCATTACCTCGGCGGTCGGTACATCTGTTAGAATTGATTAGGGTACGCTTAGATTTAATCTATTGCATGGGGTGTGCTACTAGATTGTAACTCATTGAATTTTAAACATGTTTGCTTTTATTAAAAATTGATATAGTCTGTATTTATAAGCTGTTGAATATGTATTTGTGGGTAACTATAATTAAGATTTTCCGAAATAATTCCCGTCGATAAAAATGCAATATTAAAAATCATTCAGATGTTTCTAGAACATTCTGCACATATTCCAATTTCAAAAACGTTATGTAATTCGGTTTTTTAAATATTGACTTATTCTCGAGTTGAATGAATATCGATATCTACATTCCGTACAAGCCAGGGACGCGAGGTACAAATTCGGTTTCTGAGTCTGTGCAAATATTTTATTACCATCTACAAGTATTTGTTCCTTGTCTGGGTATCGGAAGAGCGCGACCTATGCTGCTCTCGAAATCTACAATACTGAATACATAATATAGAGGTTAATTATACTGTAGCACTGTTTATACATTTGACTGATTTTGAAAAGAGCAACCTAAGAGTTTCTTGACTATTTTCTTTGGAGAGAACTGCTTTCCGTACTATTATAGTACGGAAAGCAGATTTTTTATGTTTACGCGAATGTTAGACATTAAAATTAAACTAATTTTTGGATTTTTTTTTAGCCTTCGTTGTTCCAAGTCCCCCTATCACCCATGAAGGCTACAAAGTCTTCGAAACGTCGGTAGAAAAATAAAATATTAAAACCGCGATAAAATCAGAAAAATAGTTTAATATTAATGCTTTCTATACTGATAGTAGAGTTAATATTAACGGAATCTAAATAATGCATAACCTTTGACAGGTTCAAATAAATTGTTTCATTTCATATGATTTGAACACAATTTTATAATTTAATAATTCGTTAAAAATCAATATTAAATTTTACGGCGATTTGTTCTTTCTTGTGTTCTATTTAAGAGACATATTACTTTTATTAATATAATCCTTTAATATTATTATAAATACGAATTATTTTTTTCTGTTTGTTACCATTTCACGGTAAACTAATATAATGATTTTGAAAAAAAATATCACGGTGACCCAACTCTTATGGAATCCAATCTTAAATCCTACGGAAGGAAGGCTACTGTTTTAATATTCTTCTATATTCAAATACATTAACCAAATTCCATGTCAGTGAGAAAGTTAGCACAAAATAAAGAAGCTAAGATATACTACATAATACTGTGTTCTTTGGACTGTGCCTGTGTTTACTATTACGCTTCTAAAGAAAATGCAAAGTCAGTACCTAGTGTCATCACTACTGAAATAGAGATGTCAAAACACAGGCATCGTAATACTATTGCGTTCGAATATCGTCATGGAAAAAATGACTATGTTCAAAGGAGAGTTAGTATTTACATATTTCAATTATTTACTTACAGTTAACAGTTATATTACCTTGCGAACTGCAAGTCAAATATTATCAAGCAAACCGGTTATATAAATTAGGTTCGAAAAGTTTCTACTAAGATTTACGATCTGAAGCACTATGAGTTAATTCCAATTAGATTGAAATAAATGATTTGTGTAAAGGTTTATTGTAAATTTTCCATGATCATAATATTATTGATTATGCTAAGACATTTATGTTTCGTTTCAATTATTTCGGAGTTTTGTAATAGAATTGACCTGGGGCCGTAGCTAAAATACGTTTCTACAATCATTATCGTTAACGTTATGTATGAGAGCAACATATCCTAGCAATAAATTGTTGGTAGGATACATCGCATTATCATTACATTTTTTTTATTTTCTAATACCGTTTATAACGGTAAAGAGGCGTTTTGGCTAAGGTTCATGTATATAGATCATTACATTACAAAATATCATTTATTTTCTTTGCAATACCAACCAATTTCCAAGTAAATTAGTATACTGATTACTCCTAAGAAATAGTTTAAAAATACAAGTTATTAATAAATAAAACATCAATCTTAGCAAATACTTCTTCGTCTGTTAGTTTAGATTTAAATACATAATACCTTTGACGCATTAGAAGACACTCAAGGTCAGTTCTGTCGAAAAATAGGAGCAGAAAGACATTGGCTGCTACACATTTTAATTCACAAGGCGTTGCAAACTCTACACTAGGTTTAAAATAAACAATTTGGTAACGTACCACACACGTTGTCATTACGCAATGATCGTGCAAGACGCGGCATGTAATTCTCATTAAAAAACGCAATACAAATCTAATCAGCAATCTCTGGATTGTAATTCTAATCCTGCCTTGGTCGAGATCACTTTATACTCATACTCAAATAGCGTATTTGTTTGCACGTCGTCTCGTGCATCAGTTACAGAACAAATGTTACATCGAGTCTTGTGATCTAGATGGTGGGTTAATCGAGGTCGATTTTCCAACATACGGATTATCTGTCTAGTCTACTGCTCAGTATTGACCTGTTTTGAAGCTGATGCGGCTGCAGTCTTGAAAGGTTTATTAAGTTTCGTCAATGATTAAAAAAGATTTGAGAACGAATTAGTTTTAAAAATCGTTATTGGAATCGTAAATAAAATTAATCTTGTCTCAGACTGTTCTCAAGATATTCCTATAAAGAAGATGTCAGAAAGGTGACCTAACCGTAATTTTTTCATACTCAAAGGGCAGGGAGACGACCTCTCGCATCCTAATTTGTAGATCCACGTGCCCGAACAATGCCGTACTCAACCTACAGCACGCCGCACGTGGCATCATGTAACTTGTTTTTGTAACCAACTCAACACGTATGTCAATCGTTGTGTGGGCAGAATCATTGTTTGAACTCATGAGCTTGGTTCGCGTTACAACATCGGTCTAGACGTATTGAAAGGTAGACATTTTTTATATCGCTACTTGTCCGTTGTAGGTGTTTTAAAAGCTAATTAATCATGTTTGATGTTCGAACAATGAATGTCCATCGTTTGTTTCGATCGTGTGGGCTATGATAGTTCTCGGGCCTTTATTTAAATATTTGGATCTTTTGATGATGTTATTTGGACTCGTAGGTTGAGGAGAATGGGGTTGTTCGTGTTTGATTCGTTTAGATAGATGGAATATTTGTATTAAAGTACAAACGTCTATTATTTCGGCGTAGGTGTCTCGTATATGTTATTAGGTATATGCTCTGCTGTATACCCGGTACTTAATTCGTTTACGAAGGTTCAATAGACTATGAAAAGAATTTTAATCATATTATGAAGCCTACTAAAATGTTTAAGTCAAATTATAATTTCTATGCAATATTTTATGTATTCAATAATTAGTCACAAATAATAACCGTTTTTTATTTCTTATTTATAAATATATCTATAAATTTTTATATATATCGTCTACATCTCATCTCTACATCAGAGTAGACTCTTAGATAATGCCTAAGGCCTTAAATTCGCATATGGAAATGTTTAAACATAAAGTTAAATAAATAAAGAAATAAATTTCTATGGGAAAGCGTAGAAGAAGATAAAGCAGCATTACGCACACTAAGATCATATACATATTTACACGCACACACATCTCTATATTGGGAAATTCTATATTGATTATTATTAATTATTATCAAATCTATACATATTGGGAAAACAAGCATGTTTATGACTTTGTCGTAATTTTGACAGTTTTCATTCGGTTATTTTCTGTTGTAAAATAACGTTCCGAGTCAATGACACGAAAACAATGTCATTCATATGTCAATCATAATAACACGCTCCGGCCAAACACGAGGGGTAATTAAATACACTGATTTAAGTGGAAGCTGGCACATAGTAACGTTTATGTTTCAATGAGCAACTCTATTTTGTAATTGTTAAAGTATTTTTTTTTTATATGTCAACATCACATTCTGACAGTGACAGTATTATAACGATTTTAGCAAATTGAAAAGTGGCTATTTTAAAAATATTATTATAATCGAAGTGGTCATTAATATTATATCATAATCACGCATGCAACTGAGGTCTCGGCTGGGAATCCTATGGCGGCTAATTTGATATTGGGGTTTTCTTCTAAGTACCAACCTGGAATAAGGAATTTATATCCGACATGGTAGGCTCGCCCCTTATTTCTTGATGTGACGGAACGCAAAGACTAAAAATGGCTGTCATGGTGGCACCTCTGCTTATCCCTTCTGCGCTATAGGCGTGATGTGTGTACGTGTAAATACACATGATCTTAGTTGGAGATATCTGCTGTGAATACAGATATTCAACATCAAAACATCTACGCTTTAGTGTCAGCGAAAAATACGATATGGAGGGTAATTGCGACTCCAATAAGCTGATGTCGTACTGGAATGAGTTATGAAAATTGTTTCTATCATATTGCTATCATTTGAATATTTGTCACTGACACCATTTAATTGCAATTTGCTACTGCAATGTTTTCAAATTTTGAGCTTCAAAGGATCGACACAGGTTTAATATTTTTATCTGAATTCAAAATTTACAAAACTGTATTATATATATTTTGATTTACAAGACGACCATTAAGGATTGCGCGGTCACTTTTTAAGTTTGTTTTCAAAAAAAAAAAATAAGGAAAAAAGAAGTAATATTCTTTCCCTTTAAGGAAAAAAATATAAAAAGAATTTATAAGATCTATTAGAAATATGTTTCGAAATTTTTGCTAAAAATATTGAAAAAACCGAAATTGATTGAGTGAATTTAAATTATAATGTAAACAAGATATTACATCGTATCATAGCTAATGCGATTATTAATAATCGATTATTTTATTAATAGGGAAATAAGGAAATGCTTTATAGGCAACAAAGATTTTCTTAGAAACATTATCGCAATAGAGGTATTTCTCAGCAATAACACAATGTTTTATACTAACAGGAATACCTAGTTAATTAAAGAATTTCCAGGATTTAATTTATTAATTTAAATATGATTATAACTTAATAAAATCGGCATTAATATCAGAAAATCTTATTTAATATAATGTATGTCTGTATAGTGTCTTATAATTTATAAAGTGACCAAATACAAAATTATTTCCCAAATTCAAAACAAAACTATGTTAAATTGTAAAATTATTAAAAGCTTTGTGATTCGATGTTTGAAAAATACGTTATTAATGCTAGAGCATGAAGATAAAACTAAATGTAATGCCATTTAATTTAATGTATTTTAAATTTATTCTGTACTTAAAATTCATGTTTGAAAATAATCTCAATATACTGCGCCTTAACACCGCCCAATACAACACTACAAATTGATTTGGTTAAGTGCTGTACCGCTCAATACTAATAGTCGGATTAGTTCTCTCACTGATTGTGATCGAAGACGAAAAGTTACATTGAGTGTTAATGACATTAACATTTTAAATGTAAAGCATCCACTCGTGTATACGGCTGTGTCCTTACTGAAAGCGGTTTTAGACAGGACGTGGTGGCACTGACAGCGATTTGTTTTAAATGTAATAATTTTATTGCGTACTTTGCTTAAATTGGTGCATTGAATATAAATTAAAAGCAAATTAGTTTATAAAATGATATTATATCAAAGAAAAAATCTTTATAAGTACTTATCTACAACCAAAATCTCTAAAGATGGCATTTATAAGATTAGTTTTACGATCCAAATACAAAACTAGACTACATAAAAGGGTAAAAACGCAACAAAACTTTATCTAAAACTATTGATAAAAGTTTTATAACCGACCATCGTTGAGTTAACGAGATCATTAGCATTCGCTTTCCGCCCACACAATGGCCACAGCAACCTTTGTAATACACTAATTAAACAGCAGTTATGTGTTTAATTATGAATTGTGCGGCTAATAGCTTGTATGGGCAGATAATTGTTCAAGTAATGTCTTCGTTATATCTTGTATACGTTAAACGATTATGACATGTCTCATATTGAAAAGGATTCCACTGTTTTATTGATGTCGTAAATTGTTTATGTATATTTTGTTTTTCTTATTAATATAAGGTACAAAGGTAATCTTTTGTGAGATATTGATTTGCAATTGATATGTATTTAAACAAAATTCGCTACTAGAGCTAAGTACATAGAGTTGTTTTTTTAATAAAATTATATACATATCGGTATGATGATACAAATAGGTATGCTAAATAAATAAAAAATATGCATATTATTTTTTGTTGTTGACGAATAAAAATCGATTAAAACTTTCTCTAATTTGTAAAGTTTTTAAAAACAAGTGCATCGGAAAGAAATGTCACTATCTGTTCTACACGTTTGTTGGAAAGCTACTTTTACTCCGTGCGTGGGCGCCTTTATTACGACAAGGACTGTACTTTAAAAAGTAAAATAATTTTTATGATGTATTGCTTTTGTATTTATTTAATTTTAAAGCGTAATGTATATTCCTTAGATGATATATACGATACTAGTTTAAATCATAATGTAGGGAAAGGTAATATTCGTTTGCTTTCTACAATGGGTTTTATGTAAGTATTCGAACTAGTACAATAGTTTTATTTCAATATTTCAATTTGAACTAGTTTTTTATGTCTGTTTGTTTATATTAAAATTGACGTGGGTTTTATAGAGAAAATATGTAACCAGTATTTTATGAGTACCTAAATATTGTTGTCTATTTTTAGAGTATGCATCATGCCAATATTAAATAAGTAATTTTAAACTTGTTAGACTAGGTAATAAATGTCGTGATGTGAACAAAAAAAGATCTTGATGAAGCGTAAAATCATTTATGTTAAACCTAGAATTTATGCCATCAGTAATCCGCTAGCTAATTTAGTCCTTTTGTGTAGTCTCAAATAAGGCGTAGTTACTTATTAGCACAAATCAATTTTGATTAGGTATTTTATAATATAGAATGACTATAAAACGACTACAAAATATACGATTTGAATACGTGGAAGTCAATATATTTTTGTCAAAATAATCTTCGATAACCGTTCGAAGGCTGAATGGACGTTTCCCTTTATTCAGAATGAAAAAAGACATCGATGTACCAATAACTGGCATCAATAGACGTTCGGCCCCGTCCCATTCATGCTTGAACATAAATAAGAACACAAAAGATACATAGGAAAGTATACGTGACAATAAATTAATTAGCATGGCCCTGCATTCTAGTTTCGAGGGTCAGGTCTCATCCTCATGCCTGTGACCTTAGGCGTTACTGTTAATGAAAAGACCAATTCATGGATTAATTAAATTTTCAATGAGTTTATTTAATTAAAATGTAATAGTAGTAATCTTGATAGCGAACTAAGTGGAGTAGAGTAGGTTGTATTTTATAATTCTTTTTAATGAATGAGGAGGTTCGGAGACCCTAAAAATAACATTATAGTAATAAGACAATGTTCTTGACGGGTTTTGATAAAAAGAATAGTAGCTTTTTTATAAGCAATAATAGGAATGGTTAAATGGTTTAATTTTAAATTATTCAACGTACCTTGTATTCTCACTTCATCTTCAAATTTCAAGAGGGAAGTAAGTTTTTGAAAGGGTTAAAGTGTATATATTTTGCGGAAGTATGATTGAATGGATGGTCCGGATGCATTATTATTAAAGAATTTTCGAAAAGATCAGTGGGAACAACATGTGGACCAGTTTTTTATATAGACTAATTTTGACATTGTGTTATTTAATGAAACTACATACTTGACAACAACACTTCACAATGAAGTTTATAATAAGTTTCTCGAACCGTAGATATACAAAATAAAAGTTTAGTTTTGATTAAAATAAAAATCAATAACAGTAATTTTAATTTTACACGCTCTTATACCACTACTACGACTCTAAGAGAATTTGTGTCAGCGGCAACATTATTATTTCAGTCAAAAATACACTAACGCACACGCCATATTCGCACAAAACTATAAAATGTTCAAAAATTATAAGTAAAACTAGGATTTTTTGTGAAAATATTCGTCATTCAAGAAAGATTTTTGGCATAATGTTAGCAGAGTTAAGACGAGTATGTGGTTTCATTTAAACGCAATGCCAAAATGACATTATATATTCGAATTCAAATCTTTATAAATAAAAATATCGATTATTACTTACAATTTTGGCAATTATCAAGAACGAAAAATCTCCATTATTGCCATTTACCAATCACGCATTTCTTACTATTCGTGATGAAATAGGGGTGACTAAATCGAATGAACTAAAGCCCCCCTACATCTAACCTTCAGAAAAGTAAATTGATTCCTTAATCCTCTTATCACGTCCTCGCAAAAGCTTATACAAAAAGCCTTACATATAATCACAGTATTGTACATCACTCGTGATTCCTTAATAGCAAAACTTATCAAAATTAATTCAGAACGCGTTAATAGCTTCATGTCGGTGTTTTTGATTGGATCGTTCAATATACGTAATTGTGGGTTTAGCGGCCGCTGCCTGGGACAATCTACAGGCGGCTGCGTGGGCGATGAAAGTGACAAAGCATGGATACGATGTTGATTCATGATAAGACATGACGTAGTAGCTGATGCAAGAAATTTTATGGAATTTTTGTTCAAGATCAAGGTAAAACTGGTATTGAACTTCTTACGTTTATGAGTTAGCGTCACTCTGGGGCTGCAGCCAAGAGACCGTTCTACAATCGTTGATGGTATACGAATGACATCCTAGCGACAGAATTATAGTTTGGATGTGTCATTCCCGTTTTTTGTTTTCCAATTACTATGCTGGTGGTAGGATATGTTTTATAACCGCCCAGTTAGCGACTACCGTATACAAGGTGTTAAAACCCGCCATAGTGGCCCACGTAAGCCTGTGTATATCCGGCTCCAACAGGCCGGCATAATTGTGTCGACTGCTGAGGGATAATCAGCTCTCGTCAGTCGACATTCTATTGGTCCCCACACCACTTACAGGTGCAGTGGGGTCACTATGGCGCGCATTATAAAAACTAAATTTTTTTGGTCATTTAACTTAAACGCAATATGTATTACGAACTAACATTACCTTGTAATAACGTTGCATTGTATCCACGCATGCATATTTCTACCCATTAACTAAAAAAAATAGTGTTATGTTCCATATAGTAACAAAGATATTATATCCCGTCGTCTTTACTTAATATTTTTGAATATGTATATTCGGGGAGTCACTGCTAAAAGTCTATGACTCGTTCCAACCCGTAGTCTACCTTTTACACTCCGCAACTGTTTTTAATGAATAGGTATTATAATATAACGGATGCTGGATTTTTACCATAAACTGTTGATGTCTTATTACTGACGTACATCAGCGTGTTATCTTGATTATTCATGATATATATTCATTGTTAAAATTTATTACCTCTTATTTTTAGCTTGGGCAACACCGGTGACAGATAAGTTGGATTAAAAACTACGTATATTATTTATGAGTTGAGTTTAACTGTGGATACTAGATAATGTTATTAATTATTTCAAGTAATTTATTACGGCGATATGAAATTATCTGTTTAAAAATTAACATCATTGCTAATTTGTTTTATTGCAGATTAGAAAAATAAACGAAAACGACATAACGTCTTCACCCATACTTAATATTATTAAAAATAATTGGCTAATTAAGTTATATCATTATATTTCGATATTTGCATAGAAACCGATTATATCATCTCAACACATAGTCTATACTAATATATAACTGAAGGGTTAGTTTGTTTGAATGCGCTAATCCCAGGAAGTACTAAACCGATTTTGAAAAAAAAATCACTAATATTACTACATTATTCCTGAATGCTATAGACTTTTATCCTGGGAAAATATAAAGCGTGACTTTCATAAAACTATATCACGCAGGTGGAGCCGCGAGCAAAACCTAGTCGGAATAAAATAGATTTAAAAAACGTAAACCATCTGTATATAGATTATTCTCGAACAACACTTTTTACATCCACATCAATATATCAATAAATTTTGGTCCTTTTGTGTTACGTGTTTACATTTTTATTGATAAACACAATACAATAAAAACTGATGATCGATTGAGTGCACATCCAATGCCCAAAGCGAGAATATTTAGAGAACATACCTTTATTGTACTGGGCGTTCGGAATTTCGTATATAAATTACTTCCCGATTAAGGGAAGGCGGTAAGGCGTTATTAGCTTGCACGTTTAGAACTGTGAAAAACGATCGGCAACAGATTTTTTATAATTGATCATAATTATAACCTTTTCCGACATTAGTAACGCTATATTTCATAGGGCAAGTAACGCAATAATTATGTACGTTAAGGAATTTGTAATGAATTTTTATCGCTCGTTACTTTAACTAATTTGATTATAAAAGTGACTATTTTTAGATAAACAACAGATATAATTGCCACTTGGGGTCATAAAATCGTTATTAATGTATTTACGTCGCACTGTAAGATTCACAGCGTGATTTTAATATAATTTTAAATTCAATATAGGTATGTATAAAGGAGTCATGTACACATATCGTGTAAAGTTGTGGTGTATCAGTATTTTATTAATATTATTGGTATATTTAAAATCATTAGATTATTTAATAACTAAATACATTTAGTTTTAGAAAGAATGGATATGGAAATATTTAAGTTTTACTGTGATACTGGAAAAATATGGAGTACATATCTTATAGTGTAAAGTTGTGGTGTATCAGTATTTTATTAATATTATTGGTATATTTAAAATCATTGGATTATTTAACAACTAAATATATTTAGTTTTAGAAAGAATGGACATGGAAATATTTAAGTTTTACTGTGATACTGGAAAAATATATAGTCAACATTATATTAATTTTTTTTGCTTGCACGGGAAAGTGACCCTTCTGCAGCTGTGGAGTGGGGTCCAATAGAATGTCGACTGACGAGAGATGATTACCCCTCAGCAGTCGACACAATTAAGCCGGTTTGTTGCAACCGGATATGCACGCTGATCCCGGAACGCGACATATCAACGTGAGCCACTATGGCGGGTTTTAACACCTCGTGTACTGTGGTCGTTATCCGGGCGGATTTAAAATATATCATACCAGCAAACAATTAAGAGTTAGGTTATATTTTTGGAGTTTTTAAATTAGGGTTCAATAATAATATAGATATATATTACTTCTAACGTCTCCTTTTGCCATTATAATCACATTAATATAAAATCTATTTAAATTCAAACGACTACGTGTTTAAGTGAAAAACTACAGGACATAAAATATGCCTTATATCGAATAAATACAATAAAATACGACAATAAAGGACTTTATGAGGTAACGTGCAATACATAAATTCTAATACGCAATATACTTCGTGTTGGGTCCCGGGCAAATTGTTTCGTTTTTTGCAAACAGTACGGAAAATTCGTACATTGAATTATTCAAGTACGTGAGTCTATTGCGCTTATATCCAATAACATTTGTCTCTGTGCCTGCACAGAATACATGTCACCAAACACGAGCATCTCTTGAGTAGATCAAAAAACATTTTACGGTTATTAAACCCCACGATTGACAACCGGGAAGGCATTCTCATCGTTCCCAATATTTTTATTGCGTGTAAAGCCGTCGGCGCTTTTTTATATCATCTCTTTCAAGTGACATAAATTCTAATACAAAGTCCATTTGTGTATCTCGGACGTCTTAAAAGGTATGGGGATAATCGTTTTTCTGCTTTTTACAAGGAACTCATTTCAATTATCGGTCGATTTGATGGGTATAAAACGCGATGGTATGTGTTGTGAGGACGGCGCCCAGCCGCGGCCGGTAGGACGTCCCCTGTGTTCTTTTCCATTTTTAATTTTCGAAGACGCTAATTTAATTATGGAACCTTAACCTTTTCCTTTTTTAATATCTCACGCAGCTGTATCCTGCCAGTGTTCAATAATTTTCATATGTTACAAGATTACTAGACCTAGCTGTTTTGCCATAATTGTATGAACAATATTATATTTCATAGTTAACAAATTAAAAAGTCTATTTACGATTACTGTTTTTAAGGATATCAATTATAAGTGTTCATATATTGAAACCGTCACCATGACGATACAAAAAGTGAACGCATACATGAAGTAATGTATTTTTATAGTTTAAGCGTAGGTGTACAGGAATAGATAATGTTAAGATAGTAAGATTATATGAATATTTTACTGATGGAGAAATAAGTTTTATTTTATACGATCTTAAAATAATTACGGTCGTGTAAATTTTAGTTCATTTATTCCTGATATAATGTATGATCATGCAGGTTTATATTTTTTATTAGTATTTAAATATTTAGTTAATAATTCGATTTAGCAAAAAATTGTAATTGGAATAGTAGTAGTAATGTAGAAGACGTTATTTTAATACATAAATAATGTTATTGTACAATTTTAAACCATATGTAATAATTTGATAAGGTATAATTTCTTTTAAGAGCTATCTCACACATTCATTAAGGGCGCTGTAGGGTTGTCACACACTGAATGTCAGACTGTCAGCACAAAAAGACAACTTATAGAAATGGGATAAGGGTGTATTTTAAAACTCAATTTTATTACATTTCATATTATCGATATGATTTAGGTGACACTTCGTGTTTTATAGTGTAGAGATAGTGCGTTTTGATCTTCATTCGATAGTTATTTATGCTTGTAGAAACAGGTGCAAAGTATGGGACATGTTAAAAAATGAAATATTAAAATTAGTTCTTTTGTTAATTATATCAAAATATTCATATCAATATTTATTTAAATGTACTAATTGTTTTACTTTCGAAAACAATTCTAACTTGATTTTTAAACATGCCAGTTGATATTGTAACATTGAAATGCAGTTCTGTTTGAGTTTACAACGCTATCAGAATAACGGAGGAGAAAATGAATTTTGTAGTTATCTACCTAAAAGGATGAAAAACAGCACGACAATATTTTGAAAATAATCAATGGCAGTATATTTTTCTTACATTATTTATAGCAAATAAATGTATGCATTTATATAAACCTTTTTAACTGGCAATTTAAGACGACTTTACGAAACAGATCACGCACATATTCGATATATCACTAACAAATTTTCAAATTAAACCCGACCAGCACGCCACCAAAGACAGATGGCCCTCAGCTATAATGTAACAAGGTGGCTAAAGCAATTCATCAACAGCTTGTCAATTATTTATTCTGGTAGCAAACGTGGCCATCTCGGGCGGCTGTTGGATTTAATTAAAATTTATTTGACACAAACTTCGGTGGTCACTCCGACTCCTTACGATCTGAAGAACTATGGACTTTTAAACGCTTTATAGTGATCACGGGGATACCGAATGTATTTCTTAATAACTAGCCTTGTGTTTGGGATGTTAAATAGCCCTGGGAAATGATATAATTCCGTAAAAAATTATTAATTCAGGCCAAAATATTCATTAGTAAATCAATTAGGATTTGATTGTATCTATTTCGATTGAATGAATCCGAAAATCGGCCACGGCAGCCAATTGTCGACGAAGATCAGCCTACGAAGGTGATATAATAGTGCACAAGTATTTGTGCTCTGTTTCTTTACGCTCAAACTCCATTGAAATGGTAATCCGACATGAACGGAGAGAGATCAGTCGCAAGACCAACGCAGCTTTACTTTAATTTTAGAACTCACGGGTATCACACCACCAACTTCCTGGATCTGAGCAATTGAGCAATATTTAAGATGGAAAACCCAGTTAATTATTTTTGGCCCGACCGAGATTCGAACTCAGGACCTCAGCGCGATAGTCGTACTCATTTATCACCTATTTTAGAACTCTCCAATCAGCTATCGCCACAATAGTCGAGAAATATTTTAGTAGGGGTATTCAGTATGCTAAAATGCATTAAACATAGTCAAACATTGCGCAAATTTTCGAAAGTGAAACTAAATGTCAGTTTAATCAATGATTGATGGGTGATGACGATAACTGCTTATTTACTCTTTTAATCTATAAATATTTACAATTAACTTATTAAATTATTCATATATAGAAAGTATGTTGGATATTATATTATATCTATAATAATATTAAGCGCATTTGGCCTCCTTTTATTAATTATGGACTGACTATATTTTCTTAGATTAAATATATTCCACTAGCTCTTGCTTGCGGCTTTGCCCGCATAAAAACGTTTTTCTGAGATATATATTTCTTCAGATAAAATAACCTATAGCACTCGAGAAAAATGTAGCTTTGTATTAGAGAAAAAAACAATTTTATTTCGGTTTAGTGGTTCCAGAGACAATCGTGTTAAAGCAAACAAATCTTCAGCTTTATATATTGCTATGGAAAATAAAATATAAATACGACGATATTAATAAACTATAGAGATCAAAATAAAATCTAAAAAACCTGAAAAACAGCCGCACGTAGTCTACAAACATTATCATAAAACATGTTCGTAACGATGAAACTAAAAGTGAAATAAACTGATCATTTCCAGCTAAAGCAAAGCTTCATTAAACTAATAACACTATACTATATTACTCTATATTCTGACACTTTCATAACCGCTACGTAATATTATGATAGTTTCAACACTGAGTTAAGGTGTAAAATGAATAGTGACCAGAGGTTCCCAAACATTTTTCTCTTATAGACCACTTTCAAAATTTTGCTGGTTCCGGTGACCCTTTGTTTTGGTTTCGGAGAAAGTGCTTTACCAACCGCCTATCCTTATTACTTCTCGGGGAAGGCTGGACAGTTATTATGGGGTCACAGTGCCTTACGATCCTCTATCAATATTATTTACCTACATTGATAGGTGAAGTCAAGCTAACGTTTAGGTACTTTACTATCAAATAAGATATTTTCGTGGACCCCCGCTTATGAATTGCGAACCCGCTTATTGGTATCGCCAATGTAGAACCCCGTCAAGTCTCTCGTGGAGCTCTGGAGGTCACCAGGACCACTTTGAGAATCACTGGGTTAGACGATTAAATATGTTTTATAATTGTTATTGTGACAGGTGAATAACTGTTAATAAATATCGATGTTTTACGTTACTTTAATTTTGAAAATGTTTTGATATGGTGTCGGAAATGGTTCGTTTTACGCTTGTTAATTTATCTTAAATGGTTATTTATAGTAATTGTATGTTATATTTATAATTAAAGTGACATTTTGTGTACTTACCTGGACGTGATAGTAATTGCTATTTATTGTTCTATGAGCCATACTTATAAATATGAAAGTAACTTTATCTGTCAGTTAGCTCTCACGGGTGAACCACTAAACGTATTTTCAAGAAATTTGTTATGGTGATAGTTTCAGACTCTGGCAAGGAACACGTTGCTTTTTATACCGGAAAAACGTTTTCACGCAGGCAGAGTCGTGAGTAAAAGCCAAATGTCAAACGTGTTAAACACATGCAATAATCATTTACTAACGATAGACAAACATACACTCACACCTTTTATCCCCGAGGGGATAGGTGCACCCGCTTTGTGATGATTTCGTCCCATGATGTGACAGGGGCGAGCCTATCGCCAAATCAAGCACAAATTCCATATTCCAGGCCGACTAGACTAACCCAATATCACTGCCCTCACGGATCGAGTCCGAGATTTCAGCACTGCAGTAGTACCAAACTTCGCCACCGAAGCAATCGAATAACGAAATTGTTTTATAATGTGCGTATATATATCTATAGCTATAAAACGATCTCACGGTTGGTTAATTTAAATTAACCAGCGTATAATTATAACATTCGCGGTAATACACGTTCGCGCCACTCACTATGATTTAAACGTCAGTGGGGAATGGTTTTTGTTTACTATAAACGAGCGAGTAATAAATTAAGTGAGTATTGTAATCATGGTAGGGGTTAGGGAACGATAAATAAAGTTTTAAAAATAAAAAAAATATATATAGAACTTGCTATTGCTAATTTCCAGTTGCTAGCTGCATTCGTTTTTGAGTGTTTTTATCACGGCAAAGTGACTCCACTACACCTTATTGTAAGTGGAGTAGGGTCCAGAATGTGGACAGATGATACATGTTTACCCCTCGGCAGTCGACACAATTATGCCTGTTGGAACCGGCTATACACAGGCTGATCCTGGAGCGCGATACGCTTACCTGGGTCACTATGGCGGGTTTTAACACCTTGTGTACGGTGATCGCTATCCGGGCGGATATAAAATATATCCTACCACCAGCTTACTATGATTATTAATACATTATGTGCAATTATACTATGTATGTCATTCAAATCAGAACTCAAAAATACCTGCATACATCTGCTTGCGGATATGTCTACCTAACCAGACCTTCTGTTTGGGAAAACTATAAGACCTTCGATGGATGTTAATGTGTGGACTGTATTTACCACTCACCTGCACTGTCAGCACCGCTCGTTTCCCTGGGTACCCAGTACTGGTGAATGGTCATAGGATGCTGGCTGCCGTTCAGGATTGCACCAGGGTGCATAGCATAGTATAGTGTGATAGCAGGCTATCACTGGTCGTCCTTCTTGTATTTGAGCTAATTGTTAATATAAGACACAGCGCGCACCAAACTACGTTGCGTTCGAGACCGTTACTTGTATTGAATAGGAAGTGCGTAATACACGTTCGAGGGGGCAGCACTGCGATCGAATTTTGTGGCAGATACAGATCCATTCATTTCATTAGAAATATCTTAATCGCGAAATTGTGCTAGCATATTGAATTTAATAAAAGTACCAAACACCTTCTTATTATAATTTTAATTTGTACGTCTTAAGATTCTTTAACCGCAGCCTCTCCCTCCCTTACCTTATTCATGGTATTATTGTTAGTACCAAGTAGCCCTCCCTTTATAAACATAATGAGATGTTTAGTGAAAGCAACGTTTTCAATGGACAGGAGTTCTTTAAGATGTTATTTAAAAAGTAGTCTCAGAATAAGCCAGTCTGTCCTGGATAGTGGGCTTGGGTAGACCGTTTCATTGTCTATTTCTGTAGCCAAGCAGTAATATGTAAGCACCGTTCCATTAGGTCGAATTTAATAGCTGGTCAGTACATTACAGCAAATATGGAGGCACCCTGACTGTTTGAAGGCTATCCAAAATTGTGTATTAGTTATCATGAATTACAAAATGTAACGTATCAAGATGGCGCGGGCGAATCAATAGCAATTAGAGGTTATAATTTCGAGCTGTGTATAAAAGACTATTTTATTCTTATTTTTTTAATTCTATGATTTTTTGATTAGTATTCGTGGTGCTAAACGCCAGTCAAGTTTCTTGATTGTCTAAAATAAAACTATTCGAGATTCATGCATAAAGAGCGTGTATGAACTATTATTTAATGAGTATAAAAATTCATAGTAAGTCGGTAACGGGGCGTGTAGTGTACTTATTAACATTCCTCACACCTGCCCGCGCCATATTTACTTAACCTTTCTACTTAAATTGTTCATTTAATTTGAATATCGTATAATTAGTCTCACCCAGTGTCATAATTTTAGGACGTACTGTAGAGGCTTCGGGATTGTTTTGTATTTAATTCGACTTCTCTTTTAAATTATACATGGTTTTAAATGATTATGTTTAGTTACATACTAAGAAATATAAATAATCCTGTGTTCTAAAGCAATTATAATTTGTACAGAGCAACTTCCCCTAGTCAGCGCTGAGGGGACGGTTATATAAGAAGTAAATTTTGCAAAGTGCTTGAGAAAGGTGCCCTAGCCCCTCTTTGAAAGTAATATATGGAAGAACGGGCTATTGGAAGAGAAAACAATAAGTAGAGCAACTTTTCAATAAATGCCGCCAAGCAGCAGTGTGTAGTCACTTTTGTTTTGCGGTTAGAAGGACATTGTAGCTAGTGTAAATACTGGACATAATAAGACTTAACATCTCATGTCTTAGGATGGCGAGCGCAGTGAAATACCAAACAATACTTTGTAATTTAAGGTGTAGATTCGTGTTTCGGCGATAGCCTAGTTGGGTGTGGAACGGACTGCCAAGAAGAATGTCCGCAGGTTCAAATCCCAAGGACCACACACCTCTGACTTTTCTAAAATCATGTGTGTATTCTTTGTGAATTTATCGTTCGCTTTAACGATGAAGGAAAACATCGTGAGAAAACCTGCACATCTGAGAAGTTCTCTATAGGAATTTCGAAGGTGTGAGAAGTCTACCAATCCGCACCAGGCCAGCGTGGTGGACTAAGGCCTAATCCCTCTCAGTAGTAGA
Source organism: Manduca sexta (assembly GCF_014839805.1). Lineage (NCBI taxonomy): Eukaryota > Metazoa > Arthropoda > Insecta > Lepidoptera > Sphingidae > Manduca > Manduca sexta. The sequence continues at coordinate 9,779,707 of NC_051133.1, read as the reverse complement.
GGAGGCCCGTGCTCAGCAGTGGGCAAAGTATATAATACACGGCTGATATTATATTATTATTTATATTATTAGTGTTTCTACTGTTTATGGGCGGTCGTTTTGCTTACCATCAGGCGAACGGCATGCTCGTCTCGTCATTGAAATCAATAAAAAAAATATGAAAAACAAAAACTGATATGATAATTGATTAATAGTGGAAAAGTTGCGGGAAATTCTCAATGTACGTAATATGCAGAGGCCACGGCCTTTTTTCTTATAGCTCAAGTTTCCTTATCTAGCCTCAAGATCTGAAACGGTTATCGGTATTCGTAATCATCTAGGCTTTACATAACTCGAAGTTCAGGCCGATGCCAATCGACAGGCGTGTTTGAGGTCACACGAAATTTCATTTCCTATTTAACTACTGCGCAATATTGAATCATAATCACTTAGTGTGAAGTTCTTATTGGATTTCAGATGTGTTTTTATGTTCGATATTTGAATAATTTTACGAGGAAATGGGTCACCTAATAATCTCATGTTAAAGCGAAATCATAACTTTTCTTAGTATGACCTCTGTATGATAAAAGTATGTGTTTATTTTGTCATTGTATAGTATAAATTAGGTAGCTCCTTTTCTTAATGAAAATGTATCACGGTTTTTTAGCCATTTTTTTTATATTTTTATTTATCATGAGAAGAATACAAATGCTTACAATATAACATACTCGCCAAACTTTTAAGTTTAAAGGCGAGACACGCTCGTTTTCAGTAGTATTCTTACTTAACAAACACAATACTTGATTAGTTACATATTAAGCTTACAAAATTAACTTTAAACCAAATTGCCTTAATGTAAAATTAGCTCTTTATATTTCATCGAGAAGGACATCATTTAGTTTTAATTTTAATAAATTTTTACTAAGTATGGATTTTTTCTTAATAGTTTTATTTTATTAAATATCTTACGTACTATATAGTTTGTTAATTTTTATCTATAATAATTAATTTAATGGGAATTAATGGTATAATCACTTGAAATAAGATCTCAGATGTGTCACTCCAATAATGTACAGTTCTCGATCATGACTAAGTGACATTAATGACTAAATGTGAAGGGTGACTTATCGGATAGAATCCCTATAGTCGTACGTTCCCTTTTCCAAAGAAGCCCTTTAAGCTTTATACACGCATAAAGACATGCACTTGCGTGTTCTCGGACCATTTAAATTATCAGAATCAATCAGCGACATTAAAGTACGTAAGTGAGACAAAACCAGAAATACGGAAAAAATCATGTTGTATCTTATTCAAACCTGACCCGCTAGCAAGTAACCAATTAGCGAGTTGACTGTCTCAATGATGTTGTAAGGAAACGATTGCGTGTTATGCGGACTGTCATCATAATCGGCGGTTATATATATTTTATATGTGCAATTCTCATATTTTTAATTAAGACTTTGACATAAAATCTCGATAAATTACAATTACATACCTAATTGACATAATAATTGAACGCTTTTTAAATTATCATAATATCATTTTCTCTTTCCAATGTCAGATTTAACCATATATAAAGATACACTGCTTTGCGAAGGTATATAAGTAGTCTTTTATAAATAGCTTAACTAACATGAATAAAATACAGGTTTGGAACATATCTACATTCCTTGCTACGCCATTGGTGGACCGTTCATCGGTAGTCAATTTGTAATCGACATGTCTTCGACGATGCAAAAGTGTCGTTTTTAATGATAATAAAATACTTGGTTTATATCTCTGATGTCTACAATTAAAAACGTAATGGCGAGCTTGTAAAAAATTTACAACTGAGAATTTTTATATTCCAAAAAGATTTTATCATTCGGCCATTATATTTTATCAGATCGGCAAAGGGACTTACGCTGAAACAAGCCAATCGATGTTTTTGTACGATATTTTACGAAGATATTATTAATATTTAGTGGAAGTGACGATAAATTATGAATTTTAAAAGGTTCTAGTTCTGAAAAACTTTAAGTGTATGCGGTCTATGAATGAAGGAGTTAAAATTAAACGTTTTATTTATTAAGTCCTGTATCCGCAAAAATTTAATTTTGATTTCTTACGGCTCACCAGTCGGTGTAAAGATTTTTAATAAATAGAACATGTGTTACAAAAAATTCTTAGCATTAATAAAAAAAAAAAAACATTACTGAGTTGTGGTGAATGATGAAATTTTTCGAAAGACCCAAGCTATATGTACGAATAACATGAATAAATGCCGTCTGGAAACCGTTCTAATGATAATAAGATGTTATATTTTACAAAAGGAAAGCTAGCAGGAATCGGGTAATATAGACCTTTGACCATTGCTACTAAGTAAAAATCGGTAAAAATTCGTGTTATGTGCACGAGCCTTAATTATAATGAACAACGTAAACATTAATTAAAGACCTCGGTTTTTGCTAATTTTGTCAGTAATTAAACGCACCATTAATAAGGTTTCCTTCTTTATATCAAAACAATATTACTGTCGTCATTTTTTGTGAAGGTACCGTGAAGTTATTAATGTCACAGCGTGACGAACAACTCATATTTTACTATATGTAATGATCTTGATTACAACTGAAATGTCAAGATATCAAGCAGATGGCGAACGTTGCAATCCGATTAATATTAACGTATTTATGTTTAAAGATATTTTTGGTTGTAACTTTCGAAACACAATCAAAATTTTAATAACCACTTTATTAAGGAACATAGTAAAATAATATTATTTCACGTTTATGTAAACTTGTTTAGGCGCCACGCAGACGCTGTGTTGGTGATTGACGCTTATATAACATCAGCAACTGTCAGTTTCATAGTGTTTTGGGGTCACAAGTTAGAACTGCGCGATGCCTTGGTAATTAAAGTAAATTTTAAATTATCGCATCATCACCCACTGTGACCCTTTTAAACCCTTTTTTGAAATAAACATAAAAGATTTTCCTAGTCTAGTCCAATACCCGCGCAATAAGTAAAACGTTTCACTAGTTTAATTAAATAAACGACTATTAAAACGCTATGAATTTCTCCCAATGACACTCTATTAGTCTGCCCATTAGACTGTTCCATTAAGGACGCTATGGTGGCCGGTAATTGAATTAATGTTAAAGAGTCAGCCGCTAACGCCCAGCAATCAAGCCTGGCTTTGATTTAAACAGTTTCGTAATGCTTTCATAGTTTGCTTCGTTGATATTGTCCAGGCAAATTGTATTTGGCGAAGGGAAAACTAAATTCCATATCTTTCTTTGTCTGTTGTGTTGGGTATAAAGCAATTACACTATACCGACTTAACTGGGAACTTTGAATTACAATGTTCTGGATAACCACACTACGCTCGTCACTCTGGGGCTTTAGATATTTAGTATCATAAGGTTTTGTGATTACGTTGCCTATCAAAATAACTACAACAATGTCACACTATCACTTGCCGTCAGAAATTGAAGAAGCCATGTTACCTAAAGAGGTTTATACACCTGACTGCAAGTAGTAAATCTATGACTCCCATTCATCACTAAGAAATCCAAAACAATGATACCAGACCTTGTTTGTTTGTTACTTACTAACATGACTATGTCCATCAACATTAAATGATCTCTCATAACATACAGTCGATTATTTAACTCTATAGTAATTCAAAAACGTAGCATACGAGTTACACAATCATGAAATCATCGAGTATTAAAAAGCATGTTACCATCAGAAGCATATTAGTAGCTCGATGGGCGGCTGACGGCCCAACAAATGATCATACTAATGAAGAAACATGAGCTGTGATTATGGCGGCATTAATAAAATCATTTATTATTCAACAAGCAACTGTTTCACTTGACCCTTTCTCGTATTATTTGTTGTAAAGGGTCCGTTTCTTGATTTCTGCACTTCTGGTTAAATGTCCACAATCAAAATGAATGTAATATCGATGGAAGCTTTAGTTGTATGAATTCTTAATTTACAATTCCGAAGTACCATATATCTGCCTCATGGTTGATGGATATCCCTTCTTCCTTCTCATTCCTCTCTCTATTCCTGATCTGTCTATGAAGATAATTGCATTGCTAATGTAACTCAGCCACAGTTCCTAAAAACCAGCTGAAATGAAATAAATCTAATTCTTTCACAAACTCAGATTAAAAAAGGCATTTAAAGACCAATCTTCCATAAACATAGTTCAAACATGTCAAAACATTAGAAACAAAGCATCAATACAAACATGAAAGGAACAATGCGGAAGTAGTCATTCAACATCGAAATCGATCTATAGTAATGACGCCTTAAATAAATGATTATGAAACTAATATTGAATTTCCGACGTACCATCTTAAACAGTCACGAATTGATAGACAACACTCATTAGCATTGTTTATTTTCTATAGTTAGGCTTCTATCAGCTAGGTGAGTACCGAAAATACTGGACTGGATAGCGACTATGGTGAAATTGAATACAATACAATGGAGCTTAAATATACTGTTGATATTACGAGATGCCGCGTCTCTTGACAGTCGCCATTATTATATACTGTCAGATCTCGGTATGCTACTCGTTAGCACTTGTCATTTTAGCAGGTTTTACACCATGTTGACGGCAGTTGCCATATAACAATATATATGCAGCATTTCCTCGCTAGCTTGTAAAGTGTCAGTTTTTGAGCAGATTGTATCAGCATTATTGCGGTCCATTTTATACAGCCTTTAGTTTTACCCAGGCCGCCAGACAATAAAAATCTTTGTGTACGAATTTGTGTTGCTACCTGAACGTTTGGGAGCTAAATTGGGCTTTCGCAGCCCTGACAAGTTAAATTAATGGATTTATTGATGATGAGCATGTTCCGTAGAATTTGAATAGCCCACGGCTACAGTCGTTAGCAATGTCAGAAACTCAGCAGATGACAGCCGGGGTGAATCGAGAGCCTGTTCGCCGTTTTTATGCTTCGAAATAAGGTGGAACTAATGTATGCTTAGTGCCGTCCAAAGAACTAATGAGGTGAAGGCAATATCTCCAGTGAAATGATGGGTATTAATCATATTATTATCGACCAATGTATTGGTTGATCCCAAAATGAACCCGATAAATAGATATTTAGACTGATGATTAAATTTGTCGGTAACTTAAGATGGAGAGGTGGTTTGAGAGCTCTTGGAAAGATTCGAGTTGTTTTTAATAATACCTGACTCGAATTGCCCGAATTACATTTTGATATTGAAGTAAAACATCATTGACATGAGCGATGTATTTTTAAAATCAAATTTCTTATAAAACATAATACAGATATCATACCTTACGTTTGACATTAAGCGGGCAGTTAGCAAATCTTTGACGGCACGTATAAAATGCGATTTTATAGCGCAGTACAATGGTGCCCGGTTCTCTGTCATCGTGAAAGTGAGCCTTTGCATCTGCCTTTTCACAAGCGTCTTTAAGTACGATATATGAGCAGACAATAATATAAGTTAAGATGTTATTATTAACATAACTTTCACAATAAATCATGTTTATTCTTTTCGCGAAACACGGTTTATGGGTGTCTGAGCCATTTAAAGGTATCTTGTGACGAAAGTATTTTCGATTTTACAGTAAAAATATTCTCGTATTGCGTACACATGATAAATTTGTGTCGTATTTTATTATTATTCTTATTCGGATAGTGGGTGGGCAGGCACTTAATTCTAAAAACCAGTAATATCTAATACTGTGAAGGTGTTACAAAGACTCGTCAACATTTAAACTAGAGTTTCTAAGATGCTTTTATCTGTCATTTCCACATTCCGACGCTAAATGGGAAAGCATATCTGGGTGTATCATTCATCTCGCTTTGACTGGTTTATATCGTTTTATTTTATTTGAATTTATTTGTATATTAATAAGTTTTATGTTGTTATGATTAAGATCAGGATTTTTGTATGGCTAGATGTTTTAAGTTATTGATTCGATTTCGATTTATGAATATATTTGCTAGGTTTGCAATTTTCCGTCACTCGTTTGGCCTAGTCGCAGAATACTTCATCTGGGGACCGTAAGATTCTAAGTTAGATATCCAGGTTTGACAACAATAAAAGAAAAATAAACTGTAAGAGATTTATTTTAATCACATATTTTTTATACATCCACGGCAGTCACTGCACTGCACCTGATGGTAAGTGGAATTGTGTCCAATAGAATGTCGTCTGGCAAGAGATGATTACCCCTCGGCAGTCGACACAATTATGTCGGCCTGTTCGTATCGGATATACACGGACTGATCGCGACACATTTACGTGGGTCAATATTAAGGCAGATATAAAATATATCCTATCACCATCAGACCAAACATTTGATAATAAAATTTAAACACTTATATTTTGTGCAAAATGTGCGATTTCAATTCAATGCAGCCTATTTCTTTGATGACATAGGCGCGCCAATCTAAAGTTTCATGATAACACATTATTGACAATGTTCCAAGTGTCATTTAATCTTTGAACGTGACTTCTATCGGAATGTACATTGTACACATCAAACAAATTGTCAATTACCGAAACACAAAAGTCCCTTGTAGAATGCCAACAAGCGTCAGTGCAAATAGTCGGAAGTCTTTACAATCGTTTTCTTAATGTCTACAATGTACGTGACAATCGATGAGTTTGCCGCTATACTGCATAAGTGTGTCCCTGACACGAATAGCGGTGTTCACAATGGCAATTTGTCTTTAAAGCTCGGATGTTCTTGGTTAATACTGCCCTGTTAATGCTTGTAGAAAATTAACACTGCTTTTGCAGGCCTCTATTATCCTTTATGTCTTCATTTCGACCCCGTTAAACAGATTTTGACGTATGTTTCATACTTTCGGCGGGGTTTTATTAGTTTTCGAGATAGGGGAATTTATTTTATGAGTTCTGAAGAGGATAATTGAGTACTAAGGATTGTGACTGAGGATATAGAAATCTGTATGATAATTTGAACCTTTACCCTTATATATAAATACATCTTTTATTGCATAAACATGTAAAATGGTGGTAATCAATTTCAACATTGTAGAAATACAATTTTTTGTTCAATTCTCACAAATGGTTTGTCGGAGTATGGGGTCCAACCTCTTTAAATACCTATAATTAGTGGCTGGTATATAAGTGCCATCACAATGCATTGGCCATAAACCGTCGGCCACCAAAGAAGGCGGCGCGACAACATCCACTAACAGCACTAAATCTCCATTCTACTTCTGTTTTTATTACTTGTGAAATTTTATTGCTATTTGAAGTTTTCAGACCTGCAATTCCAAGTAAAGGTAGTCTTTAATGTTTTATACGTTTTACGCCGTCGTCACATTTACATTGTAAAACAAGACGTCTGACGTAAAATATCGCGTATTAAAAACTCATAATTGTTCCGGTTTCTTCGCGTTCATAACTCATACTAGAAGACCCAATGCTCCCTAATGATACAGTCTTCGTTATCAAAATTAAATCTTAATGGAAACTATGAATCTATAAAATAATTGTGATGTTTTACATATTGAAATTAATTGTTCGCTGTGGACGTTGCGAGACGTGGGAGGGTGTGCAACGAAATGTCACTTGTCAACTTGTCCAACAATATTTGTTCAATGGCGCACCGTTGAAAGATGGACACTCGAAACTCTTGTGCAGGAAATAGTTAATGACATTCACTTCTTAGATACACAGTTGTTGAGTGTATTAATATTTCCTCTATTTGTACTGCGGCTAGTGGAACCAAAAACTTAGAATCGTCTTCTTCATTCGTGTTAACCGCGTCAAATACTGAATGCTATTGTATTTCACACATTGTCTTTTATTACCGGTAGCGAAATAATGAAGAAATAAAAATAACTTTACAATATTTGCGTCTAAGAAATGTTACGTGTTTTCGCATGTCCATCGTTTAGCGGATTTATGTTAGTTTCGCGACATCATATTCATAGTTGAAAAAGCGTACGATGTTTCACCAAATTCCGGTGCGGGATTTTGATTTTGACAGCCGATCGTTGGTTGCAGTCACGGTGATCAATTAATTGAAAGAAAAACTTTGACAAATGGCATACGCGGCGATACTAAAGCTGAGGCGGTGGCGCAAGCAAGGAAAAAACTTGATACAGTTGGAAGTATGATTGATGGTCGTTGCGTACACTTGGCAAGGACGGCATAATTGAATTACTACGCCAAACTTGCGTTGCGTCTGACGTATGTCAATAAGGCCTTAAATGTACAAGATTAAAGTTCAAATTTGTGTGTTTAAATTTTTATGTGAATTTTGCACGGTTCGGAAGTTCAAGAAAGGCGAGCGATGGCGGGATTCCATCTGATCGTTAATTTGCCTCGCATCAGCATCGGCTCGCGATATGCAAAACCGCCGAGATACTGATGGGCAGGTTGCAACTGACGATTTTAGCTTGTCTACGATACAGTTGTCTACATATTTATTGCTTGGACACTGTGAAGTAATTAACTGTGCAATAAGTAACATACTTTGTTAATTTTACAGTGTTAATAGAGTCGAGCAGTAGAGACGAATGTGTCCGCGTCTTTTTTTGTTGATTTATGGAATTCCTTGTAATTTGAATTTCGCTCAGTGTCAATGTTCGCTTTTATGTGACCCGCCAACAGAATTACGCTTTCTTTTACTGATTGTTAACAGATTAGTTTTATTAAATAGATGAATAAAGATATCTCTACTAGACAAATTGATGCCTAGTATTTATTGTCTTCGTGAAAACTACTGTTCAATAACACTAAAAACGTATTCTTTTACAATTTATCAGTATCTATGACACAGAAAGTTTGTTAAGTTACATAGAAAAGTTATTGTTTGTGAAATAAAATTTTACACCTTTCCTAAATATTGTAAACATTTCGAAAAATATTCAACTATTCGTTAGAATGGGTACCCTCAATAAATATGAATGGCTTATGCAAAATGAAATGGCGTTAATAATTATTAAATAATGAAGTTTGTTGGTGCATATCCACCGTTATTTGTGTAGCGACATTTTAAGTATATTTTCCTTCTGTTTCATTTACTAATATGCTAATTAACAGTCTGTCAAGTCGTACAACAATTTTGCTGTTTTTTAGGTATTTTTGTTTTGCCAAAAATATTCTTTCGTTGGCATAATATACAATTAAAAACCGGTTATAGCGACATCGATGATATCACCGAATCTGGACGCTATATCTGATAGTCGTTATAAACGATACGCTTTTAATATGCATTTATTTAAATATACCTTACTATTTACGCTATAACTGGTTTCTACTGAATCTATGTCGCTGAGAATAATGGACAAACCATATATGACCTTGCGTTTGGAAGCTACGATATCTTGGTATAATACAGTAGGAGGAAATTTAAAATAAAAAAATAGGAATTTAATCGGTATCCATAACTCAAGTTAACTTTTTTTTGGATACCGGGTGTTCAACAACACTTTTTGCATTTTTATGGTCTGTAATCTGTATTGTATTGCTTTTGTGGTGTTTGTTCTATTAATATTTTTGGTGACATACAGATTTATTATTTTTATTATTTATGCTTTCATGTATCGCCAGGACTGCGCGCGGATTCTCTTGACCCAATAACCTCAAATATCTGAGCATCTTACCCCAAATGGACTTATCAAGTGATGGTAATAAAACACTGTCAGTAAAGTGAAAAGAGCCAATAATAAGATAAACACGCCATTTTTCTGTGTAACGAGCCGATGAGAAGAAATTCTTTAATTAATCAATTGCTCCATATTTGGTAGGCTTTACTTGATCGTTAGGTAATTCTTCCTCATTTTCTGGTATTTTAAATGTAAAAATATAAATGTTATTTAAGACTTTCATGAAATAGAAAAAACAGAATACGGAAAAAAAAATTTTTTTTATTTTTTTCTTAAACATGGTACCGGAACATTTTATTTACTGCCCTTAAAAATAACAATGATAATTAATTAATAAATTATAAAAACAAAAAAATAAAGAAAAAAAATCGCATAAACCCGTAGAACAGAGTGTCTTGCGCTTAATCGCGCGGGGAAGTTCAAAGCTCAACCGGTGGACGCGACAGTGGCGCCGCGCCGCGAACCCTGCAGAGCCTGCCACTCAAGTAGATCTGCTTAACCGGTGATTAATGTACTCCATAATGAGACGCATCAATAAAGCATTCCATTCGATTAAAATTATAAAAATTTCGACAATGAAAACGGTTCTCAACGTAATGAATTGAGTGGAATTCATTTTGGCATGTGTAAAATTAGTGTATTATGTTGTGATTGATTGAATTGATGGACTATTGGTAATGTAATTGAGCAGAAAAACGGAATTCAAGGCGTCTTCATCATAACTTTAATCAGAAAACGAGTATTGAAACATTATAATGTGGATGAGGCTACATTTCAAAATCGAAAAGTTAGTAGCTACACTCAATATAGCTACAATAATAAATATAACCGATATATAAAAAAGACTTTTCTCGAAATACACGTGGAGTTTTAGTAATTCACGCAGCGTGGTAAGTACAAATTGATATCAGTTCTAAATCGACAGTGCGGTGCATCGGGAATACTAAGTCGGACACACTGGTGGCGACTCTTCGTAGAATAATAACGAGTGTAGTTTTAGGCAGATAGTATTGAATTGAGGTCGCTGCGATTACCTTGCTTTGTTGGTGGCAAAAATTTGTATGTATTTTCGTATTTTATAAATGGAAAAATACTAAATTGCTTTTTAATATTTTAGAGACTTTTTGTGTCGATCTTCTTACATCACTTATTGTTTGCATATACTGCGTACTGCGTAGTTTATTTATAATAGAAAAACATCATCAGTTCGATCTATAAAAATGTAAATAACCTAACCTTTTCTACAATCGGATAATATTTATGTCGAAATAATAAATTTATTATGTTGTTATATTAAAAAAGAATATTGATGTATCACAAAAGACTCGGTCTAAGTATTTTAAGTCTCAGATAATTAAATTAAAAATTGATAGGTAATAAAATACGCTATAAAACCTCTATTGCTAATTAATTATGAACTGTTGCCAAGCTCACGGTAGCTTAATAAAATACAACATAGTTTCGCGTGTCTTTTAAGGGATAGTGCATACCGGAGTTTTTAAAGCTATAGCATTAAAATCTGTCATGAATAAATTAGGCGATAAGTATAAAAAAATAGTACGCAACTATGACATAGCAGGTTTATGTAAATTTCACTGGTGGTAGGTCTCCTTATGTGAGAGTCCGCCTGGGTAGGTGCCACTACAATGTCTATTTCCGCCGCCGAGCAGAAGTGTGTAGTCACTGTTGTGTTCCAGTGTGAACGACATTGTAGCCAGTGTGACTACTGGACATAGTGAGACTTAACATCTCACGTCTCAGAATGGCGAACTTAAACAATACGAAAACACTTTGTACGAACAATACTTTGTAATTCAAGGTGGTGGAAGGTGTTTTTGCTGTTTATAGGCGGTCGTATCGCTTACCATCGGGTGAACGGCGGGCTCGACTCGTAATAAAAAAAAATTTTAGTTAAAGTATTCATTGGTTTCTAAATAAGATCCATATTATTTAGAATATCCAGATTCTTAAATGATATTTCATAAACCATCCCTATACAGTTGATATTAGTGTTAAATACAATAAATAGATAAGCTAGTCTGTTACAATCTTTTGTAGCATAGTATCGTAAGTGTGTTCATACCTTTTTATAAGGAATGTCATAAAAATGAACCAAGCAGCGTGTAAATCAATATTGTAAATTTACAAATTTGCATGTCATTTTTACCAAAATATTTAATTGTCTTATTTTGCTTGTCATGGTATAATTTACAACCGTTCATGCGAATATAGATGTCATATTTTATGTTTTTTTATTAAGATTTGTTACAAATAATCTTTGTTTGAATTATTTTCGTTTGTTTGTGTTTTAATTAAAATATACACGATATTTCACATTGAATATTTACGTTTTTTATTTTTATTGTATGAATGTTACCTTATAAAACATTAATATTGGGAATATAAAACGCATTAGTCTATAAATCATTTGACAATAAATATTGGATGAGTTATTTAAATATAATAAACGTCATAAGCGATTTATGATTTTGTAAATAAAATGTGACATTATACCGAATCAAAACAAAAATGGCGCGTACAAAATTGGATCAATCGCCATAAACATAAATAAATAAAGAATGTGTGTCAACTAATTATGCAATTACAATTCAGTAATGTTAATTAACCACCTCCACACAAAGGAGTAACATGACACCCGGGCATTATTAACCCTAATATGCTATCAACACATAACGTGATTAAAATATTTTTAATTATACATGAGCAGGTCACATCACACGCACAGGTATTGACATTCCAACATGAAACAATAAAAAAAGATGAAAATTCCGTAAAACCAGTATATGTCGCCAAATCATTTTATTAACATAAATGTACGATAAATTATCGTCTTGACAAATAGTTATTAGTTCGAACACGGAGTTTGTGGTTTTGGAATTTGCAGGAAATAAAATAATTAATTAACATCTTATTTTTGATTAGATAATTTATTTGATACGTAAAATTTATTATTCTAATTTCTTTTCTAAAGTAGTGCAATTTATCCAATACAAGTTATTTGTAATAAAAGTTGAATTTTACGTTTGACCTTCTTAAATGATACCTTCGGTGAAGAAATAAAATATGTAAATTTATATGTATGTACATTTTGAACTTTGTATACGAGATTAGCATTATAAAACAGGTCAAATTCCAAAAGGATGAATAGCTTGACCACCAATGACGATGATCATAAGAAAATTTTAAACTATGTAAAATATACACATAAAAGTCAAGTTTATTAAAACATTACATATGCATACATTATTTTATGAGATACACGACTCATAAGTAATATTAAGAAATTGAAAAATAATATAAATTAATATAATGTTTGTATATTTACTAATTATGCATAAAATATTAATAAATATAAGGTCAGTTTTGGAAACTTTTTGCAATATGAATATTCTTAGACTTAAGTATGTTATTAATTTTACTTTATTAATACGATAATTTATGGCGTAATCTGCGTTTAATCTTTACAAATTAGAAATATTGAAATTGTTTTATTAAATGGTAGCGTACAATCTGAAGTTATACACTATGTAAGGTTAGCAGCGAAACTGGACTAGGGAGGGTAGTCAGTGTTCAACACTCTTTCCAAATATATTTAAAATATATGAGAGGGTTGTGCACGCGTATGGAAATTTAAAATTAATTATTACTTATTTGCGAGCTAGTAAATGAATTGCTCTAAACAACAAAAAAAATTTTTTCTTCTCTGTATCATATTTATACCTAAAACTGATTTTGAAAAGAGCAAAACCAGAGTTTCTTGCCCGTTCTTCTCTAGTGAGAATTGCTTTCCGAACTGGTGGTAGAGTTATTATTGACGGAATCTAAATAATGTATAACGTTTTACGGGTTCAAATCATATCATTTCATATGACCTTATATTCTACGGAAAGTAGCACCTAGGCATTTTTGTCTACCTTAGCCGGATTTGAAGTATGTGGGAAAACTGATCATATTTAAAGGTCATGTTCATACGTATTGAGCGATAAGATAGATCAAACAAGTTGCTAGCACTAGGATACCCACACGTTAGGATTCATTTTACGATTTATTTGAAGATTGCTTTCTCATTTATCTTCTTTATACGTATTTATCAGTTACATGCAAGCATGAACTTAAATAAATAGGTCACTCGACTAAAAATACATATTGTATATAGAACAGATTTATACTAAACTTACAATTCGAATACCTCATTCGTATATAAATACTAATCATATTGAAATATTTTTTAAAATTTTAAACTATCTTTATACAGGATTATTTTGACATCGCGTTAGTAAATGAAACTTGGAACTAACTAACTTGGAAATAATACTTTACAATAAGTTACTTAAGTCATAGATGTAAAATAAAAGTTTAAGTTTTGAACAAAATAAATATGATTAAAATTAATTTTAATTTTATGCGGCCTAAAGCCACTACTACTACTCTAAGAGAATTCAGTGAGAAATACACCCAGACACACGCCATATTCGCTTTAAACTACAAAATCATAAAAAAATCAGAAATCTAAAACCAGGATTTTTCGGGAAAATATTAGTTATTAGTGGATGATTTTAGGCATAATGTCAGCAAAGGTGAAGACGAGTATAGTGTTTCATTTAGTGACGCAATGACAAAATGACCCTGTATATCGAAAAATCTATTATAACTATAACAACAAGAGATTAGCATATCAACGCTTATAACCTATTTGCAAACTAAATTTTCCAATGTCACCCATATTGACAACGACATTGCCCACAGGCCAGTTACTCGACAACCCATGGTTTATACCATATAGGGTACAAACCCAACATATTGACAGCTGTATAGACGTCCTATTCGTGCCTACATTAATATATTTAAATGTGATTAAAATCTATTACTGCCTGGTTACCTGAAACATTTTGTAGCCAAACAAACATGCCTTTGCATATAATCGGAACAGAATATATTTAAAACTAGCTGACGCTACGAACTTGATATTTTCTCTTCTGTCTCATTCGCACACTCACTTTTCTGAGATTTTTAAATATTTGATATTATTTTTTTTATTCAAACCTTCGTCTGACAATAACGAACACATAAAAGATTTATCCAATTTGTTGCAGGCGTTTGGAAGTTATGCTCATACAAACATTTGGTTATTCATTTTTATTTATATAGATACCACGACTCTTTAGCGTTGAGAGAGAAACTCTGGTTGCAGTTTCAATAATATTTTGTTATTTTTAAATCGATATTGGCTTTAATTAGCTCTGTGTCTATAAATATAAAAGTGATTACTCATTTGTATGAAAGATATAATTTTTAATCTTATCTATTACCTTTTTATCAAATTGTATTGACTATGAACTATGACGTCTTAATATATGAAAGTATAAGATTGCGTGTTATGTATGACTAAGTTTCTATAATTGTTTACGTTACGTAAATTCTTTCTTGATAATTTTAAATGCAAAATGATAGCAAGAGGAAAATATGACAAAGAAAAGATTGAATACAATATATTATTTTCTTAAGGACTATTGCATTTTAGACTGCCTCGGTGGCGCAGTTGTTAACGGTACGACTGAAGTGCTGAGGTCTCGGGTTCGATATACGGGAAAAGTGATATTGGTTTTTTCGGCTTAGTATCAGCCCGGAATCTAGAATCTGTGCTCGATATGGCGATAAACTCGTCACCTATCAAGCAACAAATCATCATCTTTTCGGAATAGAAAGTAACAACCAATCCTACTAATATGAATAAAAAAATTATATTGTATATTTGTTACATGCACTTGAACAGAGACCCTCTGAGAGAGAGTCCTGGATTGTCATATAACATATCAGCTTTTTAACACCTCCACTCGCGCGATAAAATTTTATTGGTATAAATTTAATACTATTTTTTTTTTTGTGTAAAAGCAGCCTAAATCCTTTCTTATTCAAGCTTACTTGCACTAAATCACATCAATATCAGTTTAATAGTTTAGCCGTCAAAGCGCAACATAGTTACTATCGCATTATAATATAATATAAATATTTATTGGCTATGTTTTTTTATTCTGGATAAGTTTGTATTGTAACTAGAAATACGTGAGCGAAACCGCAAGCAAAAGCTAGCAAAATTATTATAATTTGATAAAACGATAAGTACCCCGATGGTATTTAGATGTTTTGAAATCAAACATGTCTACTCAGCGAGTCTTAATTACATATCAAAGTTAATTTCCCAAACACCCGGTTCCATTTAAGCTGGTATTGACGTGTTATTCGAGTCAGCAGGATTCGCGACGCTGATGTGTTGTCAAGGTTTTGCATATTCAAATGTTCCACTGGTACTGCACAAAATTTCGATATTAGTAAAGATCAGTAAGATTTAGAATGATTGTGACATTTAAACTCATTATTATATAGGTTACCTAGAGGTAAGCTTGTGGTGTTTTGGCAAACGTAGTGTGGGACGTCCTCTGGTTAGATGGCGAGATGACTTACACAAGATGACCGGCAGTGACTGGATGCGTAAAGCAGCAAACCGTGTTCTGTGGTGTACCTCGGAAGAGGCCAGTGGACTGCAGCGGATGATGATGATGAAGCTAGTGGCTTTATGACCTTAATTTAAGTACATATATTCACTCCTTTTATCCTCGACGGGGTCACCAGAGGCATAATTGGTGCACCCACTTTTAACTTTATTCCGTCCCATGTGATAGGAGGCCAGCCTATCGCCAAATCGGGCACAAATTCAAGACACCGGACTGATACTGTAGACAAACCTAATACCACTTTACCCGACTCGGAGATCGAACCCAGGACCTCACTACTGCAGAACCTTAATATAATAACGTCACCTAGGCAATTATTTAAATGTTTCATTCAAATCGTAGGATTACAGAAATACAAATGCGTTTTGACGACTTAGATACTCCTTTGTGTTAACCGTAATTTTTGCTACGTATAATCCAGAATTGAATTAGTTTAAAGAAGCATATATGGGAAAATATATCTTATCTCCTATACATACAAGCGCAACCTTTAAATCCGAAGCATCAGTAAGTGCACACGCTACGGCTCCCCGGTTTGATGAGTATGCTAATCGTATTGGCGAAATCAAATATTTGTGTTTATCAATCCGTATCGATAGGGTTCGCTGTTAGAAATAATATTTATTTAGCTTCCATGATGCTTCGCGCGGTGCTACTAGTGCCTTAGTTTTATTGCGTGCATGGTACGACACCGCTATGTGGACCTGGGTTCGAATCTGCGTCGGGCAGTAGGTTTTGCTGTTAAGTATCAGCCTGGAGACTGGATTTTGTGCCCGATATGGCGATAGGCTCATTCCCTATCCAATCATGGGACGGAATACGAACGGCGAAAAGTGGGTACACTAGTTGCGCTTCTGTCTACTCCTTTGGGGGTAAAAGGGGTGAGTGTATGTATATTTAGTCGTCATTTATTTATGCAAGTAGATACTATTAGATCCCATTCTACTCATCATTGGGTGTAGAAGGGTCGCCCTGCGGTGCCAATATAAAAAAAATTCGTAAAATGTATTGAATAAAAATACGATAATAGCGATGTGAATTGTATTGTAATAGGCATTAAAGACGTAACACGTAAGATATGTTTTAGAAATTTCCCGAAAGGTTTCTCAGTGATTAAGATAAAAGTTGACGTCAAGCAGTCTGACTCAAATTTACTTAGTAGACGAATTTTTTATGTACGAATAATTAATCAAGATAACACTATTTCATAGAATATACGCTGTGACAGTGACAGCGAAATCTTAAAATGTTTGATATAGGTTACTCATCTGCAAACCCGCACTAAATGACAGATATGGCGGATTAAGTTTTACACTATATTTACTAGAACTTTTTAAGACGAACAATTCCGTCATACGTGATTGTTACGTTACTTTAATCGTTTAAGCAGCGCACGCAACGGAAGCTGTCAAGAGAAATATTTTTATCCTGTTTTAGCAAAATTGTTCGTTAACGCTGGCTAATAATGGTCATAACCTATAACCTTCCTCGAACAATGTGCTATCCAACACTAAAATATTTTTTTAATTCTAACCATTAGTTCTTTAGATTAGTGCGTTTAAACAAACAAACGATTTAGCTATATAATATTATAGTATAGATAGATGTATAGATAATAAGTTAAATAGAAATATTATACGCGGTACGTCACGAATGCCTCACTATGTAAGTAATTTAACTTTTCACTATTATACGAAAGGTGTGAAAATGTTTTGATGTTAGAAATAAACGTAGAAAAATCCACAATACAACAGCCCTGGATTAAATATGCTAGTTTTTGTCCTGGTAATTTTCTCACATGAAAAATTATGGATTTTTTTAATCAGATACATAAAATAGATGGCGCCGGTGTCGTATAGTGTTTTAGGGACTTTTCTAGCGCGAAAGGCTTCCCACACAGGCAAAGCCACGACAAAAATCTAGTTATAATATAAAAATGATATTCCATTATTGATTTTATTGATGTGATAGATATTCTTAGTACTAATAAATCGCTCTGCGTCGACGTAGGTATGTTCACACCATCATGCTAATACATTACTGTGGTAAATTGCAAGGCAATAAACGTTATATTTTAATAAACGTAGTAATAACTACTACGCCGCGCTAATAACAAGATATATAGTTTAAAAAAATCCCTTTATATTGACAGATACATAGATAAAGAGGTGCGAATGTATGGTCATGGTAGTGTTAGGAGCATTTTTAGAGAGTCTATAGTTTGTAGTTTTGTAGGTGGTAGGATATACTGTATATGCGCCCGGATAGCGACCACCGTACACAAGGTGTCAATCTTGGGCTTCGAGTCGCCCTTGCAGAGTAAGTGTGGAAAGTAAACCAGGTTTTCCGTAGAATAGGAACTTATATTTTAATAGAGTTAACACCTTAGACAATCGTATTAGACTAGCACACATTGCTTAGTAACAGTACATTGTTATTTCATTCCAAATACAATAATTCAAAAAGATAATAATATTACGCGGCCAGTTTACATTACATTATAAAAGAGGCTTTGTATTTGTATATGCAAACCTCAACAGTTAAAACCAGCCATATTGGCTCACGCCGGTGGTCGGTGGTTTCACCAAGCCGGCTAATCGTGTCGACTGCCAAGGTACTCATCTCTCGTACACTCATCACTTACCATCAGGTACAAAGGGGTCACTTTGACGTGCTAGCATAAAAAGAAATTGTCTTCCTCCCCAAAATTTCTGTGCTGAGAATTTGCTGAAATTGAGCTGAGTATCTATTGAATATTTCGTCTATCAGGTAACATAGAGATCAGTGGCCTTATTCTCTATCCCGCACGTTATTTTAACAGTGCGTAACAAGCACGTAACACAACGCATCATGTTTAGGACTAAAGATATTTGGCTTACAGAATACCATTCCACGCACATTTCTCGAAGATAACATGACACGGCCGCGTTACGCGTTTACACTATCATACAGAATAAGGGCCCAGTTTGCCGTATCCAATAATTAAAAAGATGCTAGTAACTTCATACTAGCCAATGATAATTTGTAGTCGAATAATTAACTATAGTAAAGTTTCGTGATACAATACGTGTTAGTTCCTCGACATTTCCTCGTACATATTAGAATAAAGATACATTGTTGATTTATGACATTGACACGTGTTCCCCACAGGTCAATTACCTGCAACTGTTCAAAGGTATGAGAGCATTATTATGTAAGTAGATTCGTGCGTTATTGACCACGTAGAAAATATTTATATCCATTTTATCGTTTGGCGATCGCCGTCACTGTGACGTCTATAATAATACTAATAATAATATCAGCCCTGTATTATATACTTGCCCACTGCTGAGCACGGGCCTCCTCTAGTCTACTGAGAGGGATAAGCCTTAGTCCACCACGCTGGCCTAGTGCGGATTGGTAGATTTCACACACCTTCGAAATTCCTATAGAGAAACTTCTCAGATGTGCAGGTTTCCTCATGATGTTTTCCTTCACCGTTAAAGCGAACGAAATATATTCACAAAGAATACACACATGATTTTTTAGAAAAGTCAGAGGTGTGTGTGTGCCTTTGGGATTTGAACCAGCGGACATTCGCCTCGGCAGACCGTTCCATACCCAACTAGGCTATCGTCGCTGTGACGTCTATAGCAGAACTATATTCGCGTGTTTTTTGCATTACTTGTATTGAAAAGCATATGACAGCTATTAAATACTAAATTATTACGAAACAAAGACCCTACCGCCGTGTTTGTGTGAACATCCTAAACTCAAAAACTATCGAACAGATCTTTATATTATTGTCACATTCGTTTTGTACGACAGTGAAAATGTAGGCATACTATATACCTAGGAAGTCGGGGCGGGTCGCTAGTGTCTTTATAATTTGATACAATGAAGTAGTGTAAGGGAAACTAGGCTTAAAATTGAAAAAAAATATTAAGGAGTTTGCACGTCTTCTGTGGTATGGTTGTTAATCATGACGTACAAGAGAGTCATTGAGGCATAAGACTGGCTCGTTCGTGAAGATACTACATAAATTTTCCTTCCAATATTTTTTATAAAAATTACAGTTATAGCTTATCATCCATAAATCATAATTTCTAAAAACATGCGTAATTTTGTACAAGTGGATTATACACTTTTATCTTTAAACTGATAATACTTTTGTATGAAACACAGATTAATTACATACTGTATTTCCGTTGGTAACAAGAAGCTTAGTAACCATTTCGGTGAAGTCAAAAATACGATTTCGAATCGTAATCAGCGCATGAATATTACACGAATTATCTCCATTACTAAAGTATATGAGTTACATACATTTTCAGAAATAAATTTCAACCATTCAGAGAATATGGTTAAGTTCTTTGAAACCATTTTGGAATTACTATTTTGTATCTTTCTTAAGTCAACGTGTAGGGTGCACAAGAAAGTACATAGTAAAAAATCAAATTTCGTAAGGTCACCACCCGCAACAAAATTCGGATCTTTACCTCGTGTATTAGGCCGATAATGACTTACACGTCGCCCGCGTTCGCGCACATACCGCCTGCTCGTCTTCAGCGTATGCAGGTTTTACAAAATCAATTCCTAAGACGTGCACTCGGTGCCCCGTGGTACGTTCGCAATCGCAACCTCCATGTGGACACCGATATGCCAACCTTCAGGCATTTCATGCACATGTCCAGCAGACGCTATTTCTACCGGGCGGTCAATCATCCGAACCCGCTCATTAGGTCCGTGTCCATATACACTCCTTTCGACCGCGCGAAATGGAGACGTCCACGTTCTGTCCTTACAGATCCAGAGGACGATATAACTCTGGCCATCCGCCGAAAGCACGAGCACTTAAAGCTCTTACACTGCACACGACCGCAGTTCCGTCCTCGCCGCCGAGGACCTCGCCGCGTTCCCCGTCCTCCCGACTCTTCGATTAGTTCCGTCGGCCCGCGCGCCGACGAAGACGATTAGGTAGACTGTGTAGGTCGCTCCGTGCACCTCGCGTAAACCCCCTAATCGCTGATGTCCCCAAACATCATCTCTCAGTGACCGTCCTGAGACGAGGCCGTGACCCTTTAGAGGGTCGCCCTCAGCATGGTCACTTAATTTAAGGGTTCGAGTGCCTAAAGCATTCACCCGAAAGTCCGGTGTGTTTGTAAAAGCCGTCCCTGCCAGGCTAACAAACAGTCACTCCAAAAAAAAAAAAAAGTCGTAAGGTCACGTTGAACATAAATAGAAATTGATACTCGATCGCCTGTATCTGGGTGACGTGGTCTCAACCAGGTTGGGGTCATTGAATTAATCCGATTTGAACGAAGCCACTGAAACGATATTTTATTTCCATTCACATTACACCCTTTGAAAGTTAGAACACGTTTTCGGCTGATGCATTAGATTTGTTTGTCAAACTTTGAGTTTGACTGAATTGGAAATCTGCAAAATGGAAGGTAATGTTTTCCTTAAGGTGTTGTGTCCATTGATTTAACGCAAGATTATTCACTTTAAATGAGAATTATATTCAATGTTTAAATGTTATGAAATTGGAACATTTTACCATTTTAATAGTATTATATTTAGATTATAATTATTATGAAAATCATTCGCAAAATTCTTAGTGTAACAAATTTACTGTATATAGTTATATTGTTAAGAAAATAGCTCAGAAGGCTAGTACTGAATATGAACTTAATTAAATGTTTGTAGAAATATTTATAAGAGAACATTAACAAGTCAATGTCAATTCACCAACTAGGTACACGTAAATGATTTTAGTACAATAAAGAGTTCTCAAATAACTACAAATATAACCACAACGTTGTCAACATTATGATATAACACAAATAGAATTCGACGAAATGATTAACAAGCAGATAAATAACATTGTATCATAAACGCCACCACATTGTATAAAGTTGACAACTGACATAACTAATTTCAGTGAATACTATCTGCGTGATAGAAGACAAAACTGATGATGGTATAAAATGATAAGTGCTGTGCTGCTGTTAGTTTTGCTTCTGTTTATGCTTTTTCTGTTGGTAGAATATATTTTATATTCGCCCGAAAGCTTTATAATTAACTTTTATTTCTTTCAAGAAAATTTATATATATTATGATTAAGATAATTACTAAGATAATTTATATCAATTATGTCTTATGCTAGTTTGCCCCTTATAACATAAAAAAAACTTTTACTTTACAATGACGTTAATCTATGACGTTAGGTACAATAATTCTACGAAAACATCCAAAAACAGACACACAATATAATAAGCTAAGAATTTGATAAGTATGTCAACAAACATAAAAATCTTGAATCTCGCAAGAAGAATGTCATAAAAATATATATGTAAATAATATCTACTTACTAGTTAGATTTTAACATCAGTTATAAAATAATTTTAATGCCTACCGTATGAGAGAGTACAGAGGCTGTATGTAATGTATTATCTAAGGAGGTTATACACTGTATTGTTATTTATTTGTACCTAAAGTATTTTCTACAAAAGTATGAAGTTAAAGGGAGTTTCAAGGTATGTCCATCATTCGAGATGATAGGCTGAAGATAAAGATTGATTGTGTGATTTGATCATTATTATATAGGAAAATATGTTTAAGAAATAAAAATAAAACAAACATTTTATAAGACGCAAGATAAAAGATGAGATGTGGTTTGAGCAAGAAGAATGTCAGAAGAAGATTTAGAGCAGATTCGAAACAAAATGATGATGATAACTCTTGGTATGCCAAATGGAAAATTTTAAATATAACAGACAAGTTTCCACGGGAAAAGTTGTAAGAAATTAGACTTATCAATTTATAAAATGTAATAATCAGCCACAAATATACTACATAATTTATGCTATGTACTTAATGTTAAAATTCTTAAGTATATCAAGAATAAATCGTCTACAAGCAAATGACTGTAAATTTGCGGTCATGCCGTCTACGTTTCGTTACATATGCGGCGACTTGCAGCCACTTATAATTATTCGTTCAGTTCTAAGCAAATATTGGCCGGTTGGTAATTCAGATAAACACTACAGATATCCTCACGGTACAAGTTGAACGGGTCTCTGAGTGTTTGCGCATTATAATTATTGAGGAAAATGTATAAGTGTTTAATAATGTGTTTTCGGAAGTTTCTGATCGTGCGGATCGTTCTACGAATTGTCTAGGCGTTTTGACGCTGACCATTGTCCTCTTTAAATAATAGTTCGAAAGTAGCTTTAGTGACGTAAAAGATGAGTAGGTAATGCGATAACATTAACATAAATAAAAACGGCTAAGGTATATTAAAAGAGGAGGATAAAAACATGGATTGAGTGAGAGATAAAATGTAAACTGAAGCAATTGATAAAAAGAAATAGAAAAGAAAAATATAACACGGACCCCACGTAATAGTAGGTATATAGCATTCTCAGTTTAAGGTGCAAAATGCAAAATCTATTCTTGAAAAGATTTTGCTCCAAATAAGTGTCAGCGAAACAGCCGCACGCCACGGTTTGCGTTTTAAAGTGTAATTGTCTCGAATCTAGGTCTCCGCTGTTTTGTCTCTTTTAAAAGAGGTTTTTAAAAAGACAATTTTCACACTTGCCTATAAAAGGCGTTGTATTTTTGCCACCAAAAGCGTAGCATTCCTAGCGCTTTGTTTCATGTCGCGCATTTCAATAAATTTTCCGCCTCGGGCGTACAAGGCACGCTTCGTGAAATGGGGCTGCGCACTTAGTAGTATTGTAATTGACAGTAAATAATGCCTAATAAATAATATTTTATCATTCTAGTTAAGTACTAATTTAGCATACGTGCAAGCGGGCCACCTGATATTGACTTTCAATTTTTCCTTAGAAGAATGATGTGTGCGCTGCGGGTCTAATAGTAAAGTGTTAAAATTGTCAACGTGGCTCTACAATTTTTAAGGAATATATATTGTTATTTGATTTGAAATGATTTGACTGTAAAAATAAAAAAGAAATAAATTGAATACCAATTGATATAACCATAATTGCGATACAAAACACATTATGTTATAAAGGTAAAGAGCCTCTACATACGGGTAATATTCGTTGATTGTCATTGTACGAATCCATTGAACAAATGTGACAAAGTGTTTATTGATCGAAACTTCCATATTGATATTTGTTTTGTCTTAATAATTGTGTGGGCGGGATGCCCTTAGCTGAAGGTTAAGTTCGTCAAAGATTATGACCATGCAAAGAACAGAGAACATATAGACAAAACATTTTAGAATTAGACAACATCGATTTAGCGCTATGTGAATAAATATCTGTCAAAGCGATAAGCATAATATCCGCTATTTGCAATACGACCCCAATCGCTTTTTTCGAATTATCTCAAAAATGGACCAATTAGAACAGTTTTTTTGACTTGCTTACAAAAGAGTTATTGTGATTGGTTCATTCTCAGAATAGGATTGAAGATTGAGATTGGGATTGTTTATTGCAAAATGGCTGTTAATGAGTACTCTCAAAATAATATACGTAAGAAAATAGTTTTTAAAAAATATTATGACGAATTTTTTTGTATTAAGACAAAGTTATAAAAATAGATGAGACGCATAATTTTGCTACAATATTTCGCAAAAATTATTTCGTGACGTACATTTATTTTAATAAAAATCTAACCTAATTAATAACCTAACCAATGTTTTGTTTGTTCGAATATTAATTTAACTCAGTTAACTCAATTATAAAAGTATTTACAGAGTCATAAATCGTGATTAATTACTTTATTTACTATCTTTTCTGTATAAAAGAATAATTGTAATAAAATAGCAAAAATTTCCTAAGGTTTAATAGGTCAGACAGAATTATAACGAATGGTTGGTACGAAAAGCAACGCTCGAACTTGCAGGTCAGTGTGGTGCGCTCTCATGAACTAGACTGACCTGAATTTACTCGACAATCCTTCATAATATCCATTCATAACTGATACATTATCACTATTTTAGATGAAACTTTCGTTTTCGATGTGGAAGTAAGTCGAAATACGGAAAATTAAGAGACTTTAATTAAAAAGTAGGTTAATGAATAAGGCAGAGTTTGTGAAGAAATAATAATCGCTCACGATAGCATCAGAACTATGAATTCGCTCCTGAACTTTGAAGACTTGGCAAATGTAAGGGTATATAAGATCTTGAAATTTGTTTATTTCCCAAAAACACAGTTCTGGGAACGAAATAAAAACGATCACGCGTACAATTGTAAAAGACGTTATATATTACGTAGTCTGTAGAGGTAGAAATAACTCGAGCAGTTGGTGTCAATTTGTTGCCGTTTAAACAGTTGCTGATACGACTTTAAGACTCATGAATGTAAAGTATTTCTCTGCTAGTTGACAGCTTCTGTGCGATGCTTCCTGCAACTGGTATTTTATAGCATTTTTACATTGACATTGATACGTGGTTTGTTTATCGATGTCAGTCAATAATGGTCCCATTGGTATTTAAGATTATTTTCAGAAAGTAAGAAAGAAAACACATTTATTTGGCACAGCTTACGCCATATATCACGCAATAATACTCTTAATGCCAGTTTAAAAAAATAAAAGAAGAGATGAGGGTGTTTACTGGTGGTAAGTCTCTTATGTGTGAGTCTGCCTGGGTAGGTACCTCCGCAAAGTCGATTTCTACCAAGCAGCAGTGTGTAGTAACTGTATTACGGTTTGAAGGACATCGTAGCCAGTGTAACTACTGGACATAATGAGACTTAACATCTTACATCTCAGGATGGCGAGCGCAGTGGAATACCAAACAATAGTTTATAATTCAAGGTGTTAGATGGTATTCCTACTGTTTATGGGCGGTCGTATCGCTTACCATCAGGCGACCGGCAAGCTCGGCTCGTCGTTTAAAGAAATAAAAAAAAAAGTTTTAAGTATTAGCTAATAACGTCATATATTTTGCATCGTATGATCAATCTAATCTATAAGATAATTTTCAAAGCAGTATTAGGTTTACATTTAGTTTTGGTGTAAATCCGCCCTACCTAGTGTAGTTTACAGATAAAGGCGTTATGCTTACATAATCGTACGATTCTAATTATTGATTACTCGTCATTGTCATAATGCGTTTAAATTTAATTTATTCAATACATCAAGATACCAGGTTTTGTTCGTGGTCTCACCAGCGTGTAAGATATTAAGAAATATAAGTACCTATGTGTTATTTTCTGGAATAAAGAATTTGGTGTACTGTGTATGAAACTTTACCAATCTGTCCCTTTTCCTTTCTCGTATAAAGTCCAACTACTGTTCAAATTATATCACCTTAAATCTCATCTTGATCATCTGGTGCTCACCCTCAAGCTCGAAGGCAAGCGACCAAGAGGGCGTAATCCGAAGTGCTGGTCGGACCAGGTCGCGAACTCGCTAAATATGCCAATGAGCGTAGCGGTGCTCTAAGCCGAAGATCGCGCCTTGTGGAGAAGATTTGGACGGGATCACGATCCTCAGTAATGAGGGGCCGACTGAAGAGAGAGAGAGAGAAGTCTTAACTTACATAAAAAAAAAATATATACATATTCTAATACAACTCCATAAGATCTATTTAGTTGTCAGATAAATTAGATAAAAGTTACTCTGCTCACAATGAGCGATTCGTATCGGCTGCGGTTTTCATTAGAGTCAGTGTAATTGTTCTGGCGTGCGGTCGCGAGATGCCGTCGCAATAATCGTATATTCTAGCTCTGATACTTGGGACCTTGGTGTCAGTTTAACACCATGGGCGGGTTTTAATTTAATACGTCTTGTGGGGAATAAGTTCTGGAAATAATTGATTTTAATGAAGGAACATTTTTGTGTATGTAATATAATGAAAATGGAGGATCTTTAAATTTGGTCGGTTAATAATATTAGTATTGCAAGTGCGTGTTAAGTTATACAAATACAAAAAGAGTGTGTTCTCGAAAATATCACCAAGTCATGCGAAACGATTTTAATTATGCGAGAATTTTTATTGCACAATTTATAAATATTTTGAATATTGCTATTGTTGAATGAAATAGGCAGTGTTCAATATAAAATAAAATAAAAATAATCTTTTTGACAAAGTATCATCTAGGACTTGAACATTTCGTAGGTTTACTGTGTGTAAATAAAATTCCTATAATTTCAGAGATGAGTACAGCGTGAGAACACCAGCCATTGAATGTCATTCAAAATACTCAAGAGAAACGTGTTACAGAATAAATCAATATTATATTTAGCACGGGTGGCACAATTCCTCTAAAATTATGTAATTAACGGAATAAGCATTCATGGGTATGTTTACTCACGGTATTTGCATAATAATTAAAAAGAGCAAATTCGACACGGTTAGGGTGGATATGAACGTAAAAAGCGACGGGACATTCCCGATAGCTATTCAATTTCATAAGTTACGTGAAGGTAATAAAATATTATTTCATCTTATAATGTAAGTCATCCATTACCCATTGTTTAATAATACTCAAGTGTTATGTATGCTGTCATATTTATTTACGTTTGTTCATACCAGGTACGAAAAGGCTTGTGATTTTAATTACGTACGTTGCTACAAGAGCATCATAACCTTGCTATAAACTAATATCTAATTAGCCGTAACAGGTATGAATTCTATTGTCTTGAGTTACGTACTTAAGTAAATGTTATGTAGGAACAAGATTGTATTACGTCGCAGTGTCCAATCAACATTTTGTATTACACAATGTTGAATGCATTTCATACGAATAAGCAGTATTGAAAAGTTTTGCGTATCTAAATCCAAGATTAATGAGCATATGAAACCCAAAGATCGATATTTAGTGTTAGCAGCCATTATTATAACTTAAATTATCGTTCCACTTATAAATATTTAGGTATTATATCACCTACTAATTTTAAAAACATTCTTCATTATGCATTTTAATGTCAATAGAAAATTAAAATAAGTGTTGGAATTTATATCGATTACGTCGTGTCGATATTTTACCATTTAGATAAGAGATTTATAATTCGGTAATAATGTGGTCACAGCACACACTTTATATGAAAATGTTATGTTGTCGTCTAACGACAGACGGACCCGTGCCGGTGCATTAATTAACCGAATACTACTTTGGTATAAACATTTGTTTGCGTTTCCATTGCCGGGTGAATACCAGATCACGTTTAAATTTAGCAATACACACTTTGAATTGAATTCGATTTTTATTGACATTGTAGTACGGTCGAGTAGTTTTTTAACTAGGTGCGTACTTAGTGCCTACGCTTTGCAATTGATAGCATATTCTGCGGTGGCGAAGACAGAATTTTCTAAAAGAGACACAATATAGATTCTAATACTAATTATAATTAGATTTTTGTCCACTATGCTATAAATATTAATTAGTTACTTATTAATAATATAATTTATTTAAATAGTTTATTTACATATTATGTTACAAAAGAGAAGCCGACAGAAATCAGGTTATATTGCACCCTTCGTTCGAATAAAAATATCTTTTAGAAGCTTAAGTCTTGGGTCTTTATAATAATTATAATAATAATATCAGCCCTGTATTACTTATATACTTGCCCACGGCTGAGCACGGGCCTCCTCTACTACTGAGAGGGATTAGGCCTTAGTCCACCACGCTGGCCTAATGCGTCAATAAGTCTACGGGTTGGTAGACTTCACACACCTTCGAAATTCCTAAAGAGAACTTCTCAGATGTGCAGGTTTCCTCACGATGTTTTCCTTCACCGTTAAAGCGAACGATAAATTCACAAAGAATACGCACATGATTTAAGAAAAGTCAGAGGTGTGTGCCCTTGGGATTTGAAACTGCGGACATTCGTCTCGACAGTCCGTTCCACACCCAACTAGGCTATCGCCGCTTGGGTCTTTAAATAACACTAATATAATGCAGGCGTGTCTGTTATAAGGTATTTTACCCCCATCGCCAGTTTTTCCAATACCCACGAAGCCAGAAAATCTGTTTAGGATTTAGACTAAGTACACATCTACTAAGATACGTGTAAGTATGCATTTCTTAGTTATTTTTTGTCAACAATAAACATGCGAGTCAAATATATTCGATTAAATCTTTTATTTTTGTGTCTGAGTAAATACATATGCATTGTTTGCTTTAAGACTTTTCTGATGTCATCGCACTCAAGACGTTTGGGTAAAAGGTGTTAATACGACGGAATTCGAAGCCCTTTGTGGCCAAATATTTATTGTTTTAACCTTAACTGCTTGACCGAGTGTAATGGCAACCTTCAATGGAGTTTGATGCATGAGTAATGACCTGGATTCTTGAGGCGCCGATTTTTCTATAAAATATACAGAATAACGGTGTGAATCAATGCGTATGAGTAAATATTGTGATGACACGTGTGTCATTGAAATTATAATGGGAGACCTCAGTCAGAGAATCAAATACAAATTCAAAATATTGCGTAACAGGTTTAGACTGAGCACATTTTCACGTTGGAAAAATATATTGTTAGTAAATCGAATATTTCCTTATTTCAAACAAAATGTGTTTATTCTGCAGAATGGTCATAATATACTTAAACTAATACTAGTAAAGTTAGCAAAAATGGAACGAAAGGCGCGTCTCATTTTTCATCCCCTTGTAATTTGCAAATATTTGCTCGCTCGGTACCGCGGGGTAAGGCCGCTTGCACACTTGTGTTTTATGGCTCTGTTTGCTCAGTGGCCTTGCAACAATGCTCAGGCATGTATGCTACAAACACGCCTCAGTTTAGGGCATTTAAGTACACGAGATTTGACTTAGCGAGTCCGTACATTTTCTTTAGTCATTTGGGTGGGTCAAAATATTTGTCCAGTCCAATATTGTGTAGGAAACAGAAGTGTTTAATGACAATTCAAATTCATATAAATTTTATTAAAAACAAGACATATGTGTTTATTATGAACCTTTCTTATCACAATGTTTATTGAAATAAAAAGATTTACGTAGAAAATATAACATAAAGTCTATAAAGAAAATGCGCTTTGTGCTTAGTCAATGTGTATGCAAATTAGAATATTTTATTTTAATTTTGAACGAGTTCAAATCAAATAGACAACGTCATAATTTTATGTTCCCCAAATGTTCGAATTTTTTTATTATTTCACCGAAAGTTCTACAGGCGTAAACTAATTTTGCAAAAAAGCATCGACGCTGTTGAAATGCAAAAGAATAATTCCGTTATCAAGCGTTTAGCGAGTTACTACCTGAGTCATAGCTAGAGCGTTCAGCACCGAGAAAACATTTTCCTAGGGACTTACATGAGAGAATCATTTGTAGGCATACACAATAAAAAGTAAGATAAAGAAATCCTTGAAGTCCTAGTTAATTTGAAAAACTTTATTAAAAGTTTTTATAATGATATTCTTCGGTTTAATTGCAACAATCGGTATGGGTACACATCATAATTTTGTTTTAAAAAAATGTCGTAGTATGTTTTGCACTACAATAAAAATAATCATCAAAAATATGGTTGCTGATAAAAATTAAATTTATGTCCATATTTTTTTTTATTACAAGGACAAAACACAATTTTGAATTTGTATGAGTAAGCTTAGGAGAAATAGTGATTATTCTTAACATTTAAACTCATGACCAATAACGAGAAAATGCATAAATTAAGGAAACAACAGATCATTCTTATTTCTTTCCAGAAATTCCGATTCATATCGTTATTCCGGTATCGCCAACCCTATCCATAGCAACTGCTCATTGCTATTCGTGAAAAGGTTAATCGCATTAGCGGGATAATGATTATAGCCGACGAACTGTTTACAACTAGTTACGGAATTGAGGGCATGGGGTTTGAAAAACAATGTATTAAATAATAACTGCTTTTTGAAAAATAACTAATTACGTTTCGTCTCTATCACGTGAAAAAACGCGTTATCGTTACTAACATTGGGAGATACAGTTGTGTTCGTTGCACTGGTTTTGCGATCCAATGTCGACGCTGCTCCAGGAGATGTTATATCGAAATAAAGGTACATAAGCGAATGAGTAAAGAACATTTATCGAAAGCATGAAGCTGTGTATTGACTTTAATTTTAAGAAAAAGATTTTCAATTTCAAAGGCTTCTCTTTGTTTTGCTTTTAAATTCTCGTCTTTACCATAATATTATTTATCTGAACACATATAGCCATGTAACCAAGACCAATATTATCA
Source organism: Manduca sexta (assembly GCF_014839805.1). Classification (NCBI taxonomy): domain Eukaryota; kingdom Metazoa; phylum Arthropoda; class Insecta; order Lepidoptera; family Sphingidae; genus Manduca; species Manduca sexta. The sequence goes on along the minus strand of NC_051133.1, from coordinate 9,748,422 downwards.
AGTATAATATTATCAAATATTACCAAATATTACCAGTTTAGTAAATCTCCTCATTCTAGTAAAAATAGTCTTATTTTAAAATGTGTTTAGAAATATAACGCTTTTACGGTCAGTATACATATCTAATGCATTTAAAGCATAGTTTAAATAACTTCGGAAAATGAAAATTCTTAATTTATTAAATATAAATTTATTCACAGTAAAGCAAGCGTGTGTCAACGCCTTATGTCTCCTGTAGTGCCTTCCATGGTAGGAGGTAAATTTGATCCCCACAAAGCTAAATATTTGCGTGGCCTATTAAGTATTTGCGTTGCAGCTGTGGTATGTGAACTCATAGTTAAAGGAACTTTGACTAGGATAGCGAGTTTGCCTGGAAAATTCTATTAATAAAATGACCCCGTAACGAGTTAGTTGTGCGAGTTGTAGTTGCCCTTTGGCCTAATAGTACTGTATCTGATTTATGAATCGGAAGTTTCTGACGTCATTTTACATATTCCCGCTCGCAACTCTTGCACCGTGTATATGGAACGAATGCTAAATGCCGTTTATAATGCCAAAAGGTATTAATAGAACTTATTAGTAGCAAAGATTACTTACGACAATAGAATGACTACTTACTTGAATGAAAGTTTCGTCATTCAGTCATAAAAAGTATGTTTTCTTATTACGAAAAATAATGGCAATGTTATCGAATTAATCAAAAGTACTCACAATCAATGACACAATGGTATTACGTCATTTGAATACATGCCTTACGGGAAAATAATGTGAATAAGTAATGACGAATTTACTTATAATTTTTTACAATATGAAATAATATTCATCGATATAATTCGATATGTAATTATGCCTACAATTAATCTTAGACTAATATCGCGCCTATTTCACAATATAACAAGGAACAGTAGGCTCAATGTACTGTAATTAATCATTATACGGATTAATAGGTGGAGTATAAGAAATAAATAAATTAAGGAATTTTTTTTATCGATTACACGAGGAATGGCTATGGGAATAACCCAAACCTAGTGTCTATTATTTTTATTTTGTATATATTTTTTTATTTATTGACATCAAAAACACTAAAAATATATGGTTCGGCGTGGAAATTCAAACTCTACACTGCGTAACATCGTCTCTATAGTCGATACAGATCATCTTAATTAATCACATCTCGAATAAACCTATGCTCGATATTAATATTCTTTGCCATAATTTCTTCAAGTTTCCATCAGTACTTACACAAGAGCACTTATACAAATAACATATCACTGTGAATAATGAAAGATATTCTTTAGAATCGATCTCGATGATCAACTCGACAATCAGTTCTAAGATTATCGTTGTAAACCATATAAAATAAATTGAATAAATGCCTTACTGAACTTCACAACACTGCGCAGTCTACATATCGATAATGCACATGGCGCCATGTATCAATGAGTGCTTCGATTTCGATAACAACAATAATGATTACAAGTGATAACTCGATAAGTTTCAACGTTTCAGACGGCCAGTGTGTATGACATTTGATAAGGGAATGTTGGTGGTTATCGTACATCTCCACGCTTGTATGTTTGACACAATTTATTTTTAAGTTGGTAAATGTCTATTTCGGCAAGTACCGTGGGATTATTAGTTTCCCTCGTAAAAAATTGTAACTGTAATGTAATTTTGTTCTGTTAAGTTCAATATTTTTATTTTTCTTTAGTTGATCTTTTCTTTTAGACGCGTCGGTGGCATAGTTGTATAACGGTATGAGCAGTCATACCGTTATAGCACTGCAGAGTACTGAGGTCTTCGGTTCAATTCCCGGGTCGGACAAAAAGGATACTAGGGTTTTCTTAATTTTTTTTTTACCAGTATCAGCCCGGAGTCTGGAATTTGCACCGGATATGGCGATAGGTTCGCCTCGTATCAAACAATGGTATAGAAGTAGGTGCATCTTTTGCGCCTCTGCCTACCCCTTCGATAAAATGCGTGAGCGTGTTTATTAGTGCGTTGGATCGAGACTTGTTCATCAGAAAATCCAATAAGCAAAAGGAAATATTTGGATTATCAGAGGGAAAAATATCGGAGTGCAATATAACATGTTCGTTTATGGCATAGTGTCTACTTACATTGGATTTCGACGTCTCTGATATGTCCACACATGGAATTGTCGGATTCGAAATAATATTCTTATTCGTTGTATCGGTAATGCACATATACGTTTGTTTGGCTTGGAATCTCATCTCATCTCATCAGCCTGCAACTATCCACTGCTGAACATAAGCCTCCTCTAGAGCGCGCCACGTTGCTCGGTCCTCCACTCTCCTCATCATGGCTTGGAATATTAATTCTAAATTGAAATTAGTCAATTCCAAATATGTGTTTTACGGGATTTCCCAAAGAATTTATATATATTTTTTTATTTTGTTCGTAATGTATGCTTCTCCTTTTGATAATATATGAACTATAAATTATTATAGGTAGAATCAATTTGTAGTTTAATATTAATAATTCAATAAGAATCTCTACAGAATTCTTGATGTTTTATCATCGACGTTAACTATATGACATCACATTCGTCTCATTTTTTAATTGTATAAGAAAAAATAAATATAAAGTAATATTCGATACTGACAATAAGGTGAGTATCTAGGTGCATCAATCCTTCGATCGCTTTCAGCTATCAGAAATATAATTTATTGAGGCATAAATTAATTGTTTTTAATTTTTTTTAAATATCAGTACTTATTAAAACACGTGTGACAAAAATGCGATTACAAAACATTGTAATCTGGTGCCCGTCTTATAATGGGCTTTATTAAAGCCCATAGATAGAAACCTCTTGTCGATATTTTATAAATATTAATAATAAATATAAATATAAAACAAACATAAACACTGGTGGTAGGTCTATCATATGTGAGAGTTCGCCCGGGTAGGTACCTCCGCAAAGTCGTTTTCTACCAAGCAACAGTGTGTAGTCACTGTTGTGTTCCGGTATTAAGTCTCACATAGTGAGACTTAACATTTCACGTCTCAGAATGACGAGCGCAGTGGAATAACAAACAATACTTGGTAATTCAAGGTTTTGGATGGTGTTTGTACTGTTTATGTCGTATCGCTTACCATCAGGCGAACCGCAAGCTCGTCTTGTCATTCAAAGCAATAAAAAAACTAAATATATTATATGTCTATCGGTTGCCGTCCTAAAGGTTCATTTTAATATATATTTATATAATTATGCCAATAAACTAAACATAAAATCCATATAAATACGGTAAATTTAAAAAGCTAGATATACCCACACACGAAGTTTGCCGTACTTAGATGTTTGTCGACTGGCGCCTGCTATATGTAATTATTCGAACAAACAGACATACAGCCGTGTCGAGACGTTGTGATTTACTAATGTATCTAGTTTTAGCACTTACACAATCCGAAACTATCCGAAACGTTAACCTCCGGGCAAAAATAGACGGAAACTAACATTACTTCTAGCCTTTATATTGATATTGATCATCAATTAACCTCGTGGTACACAAAAACATCATTTAGAGTTTAATACTTAAAAAATGATTTTTTAATATCAGTTAGATTCAACACGTATTTTAGATTGTAAACTATAACATTGTACGACGTAGGAATAGAGCCCAAATGGAGAAGCGAAGAAAATTAGTAGAGTAACCACATTGATGAAATGAAATGCAACCAATGTTGATTACATATGTTTTCTGTAAGACATTAGTTTATTTCATGACGCTGGCCATATAATTTGGCAACTAAAATATACACAGCACAAACCTCACCTTATTCTCCTTATGTTCCAAAGTGACCCACGTAAGTGTGTCGCGTTCCGGGGGTCAGCCTATGTATATCCAGTTCCTACAGGCCGGCATAATTGTGTCGGCTGTCGAGGGGTAATCATTTCCCGTCAGTTGACATTCTACTGGACTCCACTCACCTGATGGTGCAGTGCCGTCACTTGGCCGTGCCCGTATCCTCGAAACACTCGTAGTTTATTTTTTTATCAATAATTAGATATATCATAGTTCTAATAACGATTGCATGTTAATTAATAACATTTATTATTCATCCTTTTAGCTGGAATTAAACTTAATTGCCAATTTGTTTGCTAAACACGTCAATATTTCAATTTGATTCATCTCGTTGTTACCTGTAATTGATAATTGAGTTGTATTACTAATTTATCCCTTTAATGACTTCGTAATAAGTTAGGATTATATTCTATGACACAGATGCTTCGTCATTATCATAAGGTAAATTAATACAATTATACATGTTTCTTTGAACATTGACATCATGTCGTATATGTCATGACGTGTTAGAGTCTAATCAATGCCGATTTAGAACAATTATCATTTTGAGGAAATCGAGGATTACTGGAATATATTATGTTTTTGTAATAAATTGTTGTAATGATGGACAATGTTTCTGGTATTCTAATTGATTAGATAATTTCGTATGGAGTTCAAAACGTCTATAAATTTTTATTTGTTCAAATCTATCCGATTTTATGGTTTTTTGTTTAGGCTAGATGCTATTAAACCAGTTGGCCTGCCTCTTCGAGTACATATGGCTGAGCTTTGGTATACATATTTCAGATCAAGCATGCCGCGTCCATTTCTAAGCGATTTCGTCTCGCTTTAAACGTAGTGATTTATAAAAAATATGTCACAAGATATATGCATTTTGTATTTATCGATCTTATTAGCAGCATAGTTACACCTTGCTGTACATGGAGTACAATAGGAGATCCAACTTTTTGACCTGTAAAACCTAAAATAAACTCTACAGTCGATTTCTTATGTATTTGTTAATACACTTCTCTATTTTTCCCAATACCTTCTTTAAATATTGACATTCTTACACAATTTGTAACTGTTAAGTGGTATATTATTTTCAATAAATATTTTCGTACTGTTTATATTTAACACATATTTATCACTTTGCTTAAAATAGTCCGAATATGTTAAGTACATAATTATAAAAATAATCATGCGAACGTGTAGGCGATGTTTTTAGTATATGTTTATTTTGCAGGCTTGCATGTTGACACGTAAGTAGGGTACACAGTTAATAATTTTAATATAGTCTTTATACGTTTAAGAATAAGATCCATAGTCGCGTGTACATTGTGGCAAAGTAAAATTTTCCAACAAGTACAGTCTTGACCCAAGAGCTACGAAAGGCGTGATTGAATCAATCGTAAATTACATCATAACAGTACTGACGTTTATAAAAAATCAATTTCCGTATCTTACGAATGCTAAAGATGTCATTTGTCGACCTTATTCGTAGATGTTTACAAGGGAATAAAAAATATGACCCTAGTTATATTTAGTGTTTAGCATTGCGCGTCTAAATAAATAAAAACATTTCGTGAATTATGTAACAATGTGTTGTTGATATGTAATATTTATCGAACGTGGATACAAAAATATACAATAAATTCGATTTGACAAAGATAAAATGTATTAACAAAATCCACGTGGATTTATAAAATTGTCTGAAACCAATTGGCACCCATGGGCTTATGTAATCTAAGAAAGTATCAGCCTTTTCAGATAAGCGCTAAGTTATTATTAGAAACTGGGAAAATGCTGCATAAAATATTCAGTGTTTCGAAGTAATTTGAAGAGTTCATTCTTGATTTAAATGTTTATGTAAAAAGTGTCCTAGATTTGTATTTTTTTAATACTCCTTTAATTAATCTATTTCTTTTATTAACCTTTGAATTCTCTTCATAGTATTTAGGTAAACATAAAGAATTATATTATTACTATTGTTTATAAACCTTTGTGAAATGTCGTTCGAAGTCGAAAGTATTTCATAATAATAGACATGCAGTGATATTTTATATCTGGAGCCATTGTTTTATGTATGACATGTAAACGCCATCTGCGGTCTCTGTGCCGACTTTCTACGTTTCAAATTGATCGGATTGTCACGTATTTGGGCCAGATAAACGTAAGTTGTGTTGTTTTGTTTGCTCGCAGAAATATACTAATAATATATTTTCACGCAATTACTCTTATATAGCTTCAAGGTGTTGATATTAATCGAAATCCTATGTCTCAAGATGACGAGAAAAGTGCACCAAGCAGTGCTTTGAGGGTATTTCTCAAAGTAAATTTACTTAACGAAACAGTTTTTAAGAAATAGTGTTACGTTTTTTTGTTTGTTTTTATAAATTTGTTTTTTTTTTATTTAATAGACTGGATGCTTTAAGAATAACAAAACAAAAAAACAGATGAGATGATGAAATATTTTGTAAAAACTATTTTGCTACGTACACATATTTTAAGAAATTCTTGTAATTTTAAGTTCTAACTTCTAAGTACGTGTTGCTACTGCCTATGAGTAATTTGACGGCTATAAACCGAGCGACCTGTACGTTTCGTTATTTAATGAAAACTGTTATATGATTTGTTATTATAAAAACATTTTAAATATACCTATGAACTACTGGAATTGTATTTACGGTACTTTCTATCTTTCTTTATCTATATATTTATCTAATCTATATGCTATTATATAATTTCGATAGACTCAAATCAGTAAAGAACTGATATTTTGCGTTCAATGATAGACACAAAACTATCTTACATGACGTAAAACGTTTATCAATACATAATGCATACTCACTCTTATTATTATGGTTACTACATTCTGAATTGGTTATGATGGGATAGCTCAGTTCATAAGGAAGTGTTAAAGGTTTTATATGTATCAATTTAGCTGATATTGTATCTGTCGTAGTGGTTTCTATAATGATGAAAAATAACAAAGAAAATGGTTTAAGTGTTATTTATTCGATGTAGAGTAATCTGTACTAATATTAAATAAATATTTCCAATGATATAACGAGGTTTTTGGATAGTCCACTTAATAAATTCTAAAGGTGTTATTTACTCTGCGACATACATTATTTCTATCAGAAAAGTTATAATCGTGTTATAATAATCTCAATAAATATCCAAAATTCCCTTTAACCTTGATACGAATAAAAAAGAATTGCTAGTCCATTCGGAAATAGATCAATAAACATACAAAACCCACTTATGTTAGTTTACGTCGGTTTTTATATACATAACATGGTGGTCATTAGCATCTCCAATGGTTATTTCAGCGGACGTCAGTGAAAAAGTACGTACCTTTATTTGCATGTGGCTAGGGCGTCACGATTATATGACCGAAGAAACCGCAATTTACTATAGATTTAGGTATAGTATAAATTTTCGGAATTGTCGACTGTTACACGAACTTTGTTGACGGCAGTAAAGGTGGAATAAGACGTTACAACAGGGCTGGCAGGCGTTAATGAGACAACAACGTTCAGAATACTAATTATGTTGCGCGTTTTAGCATGAGTGTTCACGAAACATATACAGATTAGAAAGACTTTTTGTTGTTATAATTTTCTTAATAATTAATATTTCAGTTCAACTTTGTAAAAAATTGTATATAACGCATCGGAACCATTAAAAGCCAAATATATATACATATATATGTATAAAGAAAGGCTTGGGTTACTTTGCAATATAAAACTACATATTATAAAATTTTATAATAATATAAATAATATAAATCGTAGTATGTTTTTGAATCGTAGTATGTTCTCTAAAAATACTGCAAAACATAGTTATTGGCGTTATTAGGAACCGGGCCTTGTTCGGTCATACTACTTTACAGGTAATGTGGAATTCATTTTTACGCAGAAATTCTTTCCAAACAATACTTATGATGTTAAATAACAACAACACAACATCTATAAAAATACAGTAATTCAAAATGATAAAAAAAGAGTAAATAAATGTAACGATAGCATGTTGACAACCCTAATCCTGCTTCTCCCAGGTTTTTATCAGCGTAAAACTCTAGCTAAATAAAAGCGGGTAAGTTAACAGCGTAGTGTCCTCGCGGAGTTTATTTATTCTGAACGCTGTGATTATAGTGTAAGCGTAAAATTATGAGATGTATTGTAGCGTAAATAAACGCTCGCGAGCACTACTCACTCTGGATGCTTGGGATCATACAACTGTCATGTTTCAACAGTTTGTTGAGGTAATTAAAATATTAGGGTTAAGGGAATATAACTTTTGTTTCAATGACATAAATAGTGTGCCGTCATCTAAAATTGTTTTGCTAGCTAAGCTAAGCTAAAGTCTGTGTAAACTACGAATCTATAAAATGCCAAATGTAAAATATTTTCGAAATTAATTAATGCTTTATTACGTGGCTATCTTTTTGTCATTTTTATTTTACGGTATATTTGTCAATGTAACATCTTAATAGCTACTTTCAAGGGCTTTGTTAGCAAAGGTGTGAGATTGGGAAATAATATAGCGACCTTTTTCGGAAATTAATAGCTTATTACGCGTCGATTACCAAAGTGGTGGCGAAACTTTCTATGATCGATACGAAGACTCTTGACCAGCGATAAAAACCTCTGACTAAAGTAATTCCGAAGTAAATAATGAAGTTAAATAATATTCCAAAGGTCAAGTTTTGTTGGGCGATAATACGATTGGGCGGGTCAAGGAGACTTTACTAAAACAATACTCTTTACTGAATTACAAACTTATATTTGCCGTCACAAAATATTGAAATTATAAGTAAGTATATTGCTTAGAAATCAAACAAGTTACTCTTATAAGATTGTTAGTTTGTATACTGTATCTTCTAAAGCAAGCTAAACAAGGAAAATAATTTTTAAATAAATAATTCGGTAGAGTCGGAAGTCGGAAATGATACAAAGGTCAATTCTGTTTGGTTTTAAACTTGCGAATTCGAGAATTTAAAGTAGGCTTTCAAGCGAAATATGATGTTATTGTTTAAATTCTTACGCAAATTTTATTTGGAAAATCTATGTGAATTATTTGTCATTTTATAACTAAGGAAAAAAAAACATTTTATGATTCAACAATTACTGAAAAATGATTTTAGCTTTGTTTTGAATTTTATAAAGTAGATTCCGCATAATAAAAATAAATAAATAATGAATCTCTTTTATGCTTTAGTTTATGCAAAGAAATACATGACACTAAAAAAAAGTATTACTAAATTCGCCCTTTATTACGTAGTGTTTAAGGTTTTGTTTTAATTCCAACGTTTTTTAACTCCCTAACTTATTTCGAGGAAAGAATCGGCCACACAATTCACAAGACTGCGAAATCTTGACTATCTATAGATAGGTAATTTGAATTGTAACATTGAATAGAAAAACATCGTAAGATAATGTTGATACGACAATGACATAATTTTGTACAAACCAAACATACGATCGGTATGTTTAATGTAAATAATAACATTATCAAGGTAATTTTTTAGGTGTGTTTTAATCAAGATTGACATTTGACATGTTTTCTTTAAGGGTAAGCCTATAGTAATTTAAATAGGTGTATAGTGTAATAATTTTATTATAATATATTTTTATCAAAAAAGCTCTCAAGTGGAGACCACGTATCGGCGAGCGTCGCGTTGGACATCCGCTTGGAAGGTGGACAGATGACTTGATAAAGGTTGCAGGATCACGTTGGATGCAGGCTACTTTTGTCAGGTCTGGAAATCTTTAGAGGAGGTTCAGGACTTCATGTGACGGTAATTTTTTTGCGGCATCGTCTGTTTGAAATTTTTTTCCTGGTACAAAAATCACTACTATTTCTCTGGAATAGAAATAATTTATATTTGTGCCAAATTCCATTCAAAATTACCTGTATTATGTACATAAATGAGTTTATACGTTTACTCTAAATATTAAGACTTGAAAATATCTAATTGAAATTTCACATAAGTGTAATAATTGTAAGATTAGTAAGAGAGCGCTTGATTTGGAGAAATAAGAAATCACTTGGTGGTAAGTCATCACTAAGGTGCTTCCATGTGCTGCCATCTGCTAGAAAACGTAATGCCTTTGCGGGGCTACCTTCAATGGGTTGGATCAGCGAAAATCCTGAGATGCTAAGCCACTAGCAGCAAACTTTATATTCAAATAAATTGAAAATAAAACATTATAAACCGAACTGAAGGACTTTGTTCCTAGCGTGTAGGTACTTCGAAACTATAATTTATTGGTCATGTTAGTTTAGCTTTTACGGTTAATATAAAGCAGTGTAGAATGTAGATGTGTGGCGCTATGAAGCCGAAGGAATTATTTTAAAATCAGAGGAGTTTTAAAAGCGAAACTTTTGGATTGGCTTTATTTTTGGCCAGTATTATTATCATAAATAATAAATATGTATGTATATAAGTAACAGGGTTATGTTAAATATAGGAATTTTATTTTGGTATTTTTAGATGTTTTACGTTATTCATAAGATAATTAAAATTAATGTTAATAAAATTATAAAAAAAATATTTTTTTTTTCAAAATTCGGCTACGTACTTTCGAATATGTTATTGTTAATGGCCAACCTCAGACAACTTTATACATTATACAAGGTGTTCCACTTGATTGTTTGACCCCTCAAGTATAGAAAATATGTTACAGTTAGATGCTCCAGAGCTCATCTTATATTGGTATAAATAAAAATATTCAAACATTAATTAAAAACTCAAAAATTAATGGTCTGTTAAAAATAATGGAATAGACAATTTTCTACACCGTTCTTAGCGTAAATTAGGTAAGAGGTAGCAAATCAACCGGAACTGCTCATTAATACAGCGTTTTATAACATAAATTATACTAATTTACAGCTCACCAGTCTTATAACTTTGCCCCCTGTTATTACAAGAAGTTATCAGAACCCAAGGTTGAAATCTAAACGTAAAGTTATATTAATTTGCCGGTGTAATTGGCTGCTAATGATTTATTCTGGTTTGTTGTGAAGGAAATATTTTTTTTTCATATTGCAATTTTTTTTAGCCTCCGCAATGAGTGTTTTGCGTGATTAATTAGTTGTTTGTTTTGTTAGTATTGATCTATGTTAATTAGTATGACATAATTGGCCTTAAATATTAACAAAGTTATTTATTTATGACTAGCTTCCGCCCGCAGCTTCGCCCGCGTGGATTTCGGGTTTCAAAAATGGAGAAGGTGCTCAATTTGTCGGGATGTTTTTTTAATTTATGGTGGTATGCAGGTGGTCCGATTGTCCAGTCAGGGTCTGATGATGGGATCCTGGTGAAATCGAAGGAACTTTTAACCATTAAGGTTGCACACGAAATGACGGAAGCTTAAAAATGGAGTAACTTCTCCCGTTTTCCCAACATTTTCCATCACTGCTATGCTCCTATTAATTGTAGCGTGATGAAAAGTACATAAACTATAACCAGCTCAGGAGTATGAAAAATAATTGTACCAAGTTAAGTTAAAATCCGTCGAGTAGTTTTTGTTTCTATAACGGTTATACAGACAGACAGACAAAAATTTTACTAATTGCATTTTTGGCATCAGTATCGATCCCTAATCACCTCCAGTTATTTTGGAAATATATTTCATGTACAGAATTGACCTCTCTACAGATTTATTATAAGTATAGATATGCAAAAGTAGCTCAAAAATTGTCCATAACGAAAACATGCATTTTAAAGTAAAACAAAAGAAATAATATCGTGAAGCCAACCAAATAACTAATGATATATTAAATTTTGTGACTGTTCAATTTAGTCGGGTCCGCGATATCACTTTCGTTGAGTTTCAGAACGCGACATTACATTATTATATTCTGTGCTCCAACGCACACTGCTTTGATGTTAGGAACACACCTACATTGCTTAGACAACAGTGGACTTTATACAATAGCAATAAAGCTCAAATTGACTCTACGTGTTAGTTAGAAAACGTTGGTGTGGGAAATAGAAAAATGCTGTTTTGAGGATTTTCCCGGCAATTATTCGAATTTTTCTCACCTTTTAAACCTTCCCTAGACCTCCACGAATAATTCAAGACCAAGATAAGATAAATCCGTTCAGCCGTTCTCGAGTTTTAGCGAGACTAACGAACAGCAATTCATTTTTATATATATAGATTTTAATAAGTAATTCGTGTGGAAATTATTTTCAAATATTTTCATCTTTTATGACTCATTATTTTATTGGTGGCAGGCATGTCGGATCAGAGATACTATCTTTATGTTGCAAAATACTGAAAATCCTCTAATCTAGTTTCAACCTTTGCTCACTGTATCCGAAACTTCGTCCACAATTCTCAACAATAAGAAGAATCCACTGGTCGCTCCATTGAACGATTTATACAAAATCTAACAAAGCCAGCAATGTACGTTGAACAAACTGTATCCATCGCTCAAGCACGGCTAGGAACTACCGCATTGACCTATTTTGATAATGCCGAACAGATTACGACCACGTCCATACCTGAGCTGCACGCGTTTTCCGTGTTAGGATTTCTTTTCCATTGTGACCTTTACGTTAGCGCATTACGGTGTTACGTGCATTGAATTTTGCGCAGTGAAAATCTATGTTTGACGTAAGTACGAGTGAAATACGAACATGTATTTAGTATGCATGTTATTGAAACATCAGATAAGGGTTGCGTGGTTTAGGGTTGATCTCTATCTGTTGGATGTCACAAGGTTTTGGCAGGTGAATGAGTGTAGACAATTTGTGCTGTCAACTTTTTTTTTTGCGGTCAAAAACGCGTTCTATCTACCATCACATGGTCATGGTGAGTTAGTGCTGTCATCTTAGCCGAGAAGATCTAAATGATTTCTTGATGTCCAACTGTAATCTAATTTGATGTTGGGTGAACATCCTTATCTATTTGGCGAATCTCCATCACAAAATACCTTGTAAAGAAAACTAACATAGTTATACAAAATCATTCTTACCATTAACTCAATTCTCTCCGCGTAATTTTCTTTGGTTTTTAAATGTACTATAAAATGATAGTCTACATGTTTTTTTTTTAAATGAGTATTCTTATATATCACTTCAACATAAATATATCTTCTTTTTCATACGTGCACGACAAGGGGACCTCACTGCACCTGATGGTAAGTGGAGTCGGGTCCAATAGAATGTCGACTGAAAGATGATTAACCTTCGGCAGTCGACACAATTATGCTGGCCTGTTGGAACCGGATATATCAGTCTGATCCCGGAACGTGACACACTTACGTGGACCACTATAGTGGGTTTTATTATAACTATAGAAACATAATTCGAGTGCATTTTGCACTTGCACATAGTTAAATTTTAAATTAAAACAATTAACGAACTATTAGATTATTAGATATCTTGAGCCCAATTTTTCCCAATTTTAAGTAAACTAGAACAAATGATGTATTGATTAGCGTAGAGAAGTAATCTGTCTAAGAACATGCATACCGACCTTAGAACAATTATCACACGTGAATAATCCTCTCAGTGAGGTGAATATACTAAAACTAGGCAATGAAGAGTTATTTAACTTGGCGATCTGTTGACCTACGCGGTTTCAGAATGACTACCGCTCTCGCATGAGTTAATTATAAACCAGGTAGTGCATATTATATTCTTATTTCTTAGTTCGTGCATGGAATATTAAAACACTTAATTCTATTTATTAAGATTTATTATTAAAGAACTGCACAATTCGAGGTAAAATTAAAATTTAAAAAACGAATGCCACTCTATAGGGTGTCTATAATAAAAAGACATTTTCAAAAGAATAACTACGCAAGTGAAAACTTTGTAAGGTCACCAACAAAGCCTCGGGTGCACACCGTCACACACTCACGCACACGAACAAAAAAGTTTAGCTTATAAGTTTATAATCAAGCGAGGTTTTTATCTCGTAGTCGTTGGCCGCCCGTCGCGCAGCGCGCATGTCGCCCACGCTGAAGCCTCATAAATACGCGCGTGAAAAAACACCAACCCGCATACGAAAAATTAAAAATACAAATTCATGTTCACTCAAAGAAGCCCCGGCCGTCAAAGCCGTTTGACAAATAACAAGGTGTTCCATTTTTGAAATTGCGCTCGGTCGGGCTTCTTCGGAAAATTATGAAAGTGATGTGAAATGTAGGTGTTATGTTCAGAGCACGTTTAGTGTACGCACTGTATTTTTTCTAGTGATTAGAAATCCTATTGTTCCCTAGTTTGAATCGGTACATAAAAAGTATACTGTTTTTCAGTGTTTTGTTCTTTTGAATGAGAAGTGTATTGAAAAATTGTTACGTAAAAGTGGATTGTTCAGTTTTAGTAAAGAAAAACGGCAGAGTAATTCAGTTAGATGTGTGTTCAACATAATATACAACGGGACACAACATGACGGCAAAGTTCGGCTATGTAAGTAACTTTTATTTTTACCATTACTTTTGCTGTAATCTTTTTAATTTTATTTTTACTTTTACCGGTATGAGAGCTATTTTCGTGCTTAGTGACAAAAAATCTAATCGTTTGACAGACGACAGTAGGAACTGTCGTGCGATAAACAATCGATTTGGATCCAAAAATATATCAGTTGATCGTTATTATTTATGACGGGTTAAGCTATAACTTATTTTAAAATATTGATAATTATACTTTGTTCTACCAAATCCATTTTTTATTATTATAGGTATACATTTTCCTCCTTTTTCCAAATCTACTTATCCTTATGATAGCAGTTAATATTTTGAGCAAAAACCATAAATTTCATAATCTTCTTTAATTACAGTCTGATACAATAATGTCGTGAACCTCGCGTATCTACAATATTTACCTTTTATTGCACTGTGAGTGTCCTTCCCATTGTACTCGTGCGCCGACGCAGCTCGTCTTTACACTCATTTATAATGTACAATTATTATTAAAAATGTCGTCTTGTTTTTTGGAATCAATGAATAAATTAAATAAGTGTGCACTTTACACCTGCACCTATTTAATTAATATTTTAGGTCATTGTGACGCGAAGCGACCCATAGAGTATTATTATAATAGTTAACAAGCAAGATTTTCTGATAGTAAATGTTCCTAACATCTCTAAAATTAGAATATTTAAGAAAGGAAGGGGTATAATTATATATACATGTATTCTTATAAAGGTACGTGTTATTTGTTTTATAATTATTTATACATTTTATCTACTCTGTTATTACAATGGTTAAAATGGAACTGGTACAAAATTCCGCCGAAAATTGGTTTTAGGAGATGTCCGATTTCTGATGATCCTTATCTTAAATAATTTATTGTGATTGGTGTGGAAAAGTGCAACGGGACACTACATTACATATTTACGTAACATTTTTATTTAACGTATAATAATCTTCCCTCGGTATCGAATCCAGTGTCTCAGTTTATAATCTTTGAACCTAGGTTAATAAAACACTTAAGCGTTTTAAAATGCAATGTAACATCAAACATATAAATATTATTTCGAATTGTATGAAATAGAGTGAAAATAATTTTTCCTATGTTGCAAAGAATATGTTAAAAAGAATTGGCTCAGTAAATTAGGATTTTAAATGAAGTTTTAGAATTATATAAATATTTTTTTAATCCTACTTATATAAATTTACGAAAGTATGTTATTCAATCATTTCATAATGGCTAAACGCATTCCGATGAAGTTTGATATAAAAATTTGTGATGATATTATAATTGTTATGTACGTTCAAAACAGTGAAAGAGTGACCGCGGGTTTGATGCTTAATTAAAAAAAATATACTGAAATTAGAAAATTGTTTTAATACGATTTTTTTTTTGCGTTTGACTTCGTCCCGGAGTGTGCCTTCTTGATTGCTTATATTATGATACTTTGAGATAAAACTATTTAACGATTTTTTTTGCAGATTTTTAAATTAAAATTTTATTATATAGGCATATTAAAATTTTATTATGTTTAATAATATAGGCTTGGGGGCCGACGTTCTGTGGCTTTAACATTAATTCTAGATATCAAATCACACAGAATTTGTCGTTTGTTTAAATCTTCGTATAACAAATATAATATAATAATCTAGTTCAAATATTTTCATAGCTTTACCGCTAGAGATTATAATATTATGTATTTGCGTAGCACGTGGTTTCTGCAATCAAAATATCCACCCACCGTGAACCAACCTTTGAGTTCTTATTGACTCTATTCATTTGTATATTTTATCATTTGATATTATATAATTACATCTGTCTTCATTATTAATATTATAAAATAGTATTAGAGTAGACACAACGTTATGTATATATAAAATATGGATTTTTAAATCTTTTTTCCTTGTGTTACTTGGTGTTTACAAATACCTTTTCATATTAACAAAAGAACAAAAATTAGGTATAACTGATTCGTCATTTTTATAAGAATTTTGTTGACTTATTGTGTTATGCAGAATATTCTAAATAAACTTTACACCTTCAGCGATATTATCTTTAGATAATGACTCAAATGCATTTCGAAAATATCATATTCATGTATGTTATCTGTCTGAGAATTTATCAGCTCTGTTTTAAAACAATAGTCAGTCGGATTCTAAAGAAGTATTATGTCTCACACTTTTAAATATCCATAAATTAAATAAACAAAATTGTAGAAAATATTTTTACGTAAAATGGTAGAAAACTTGTAAAATAAAATATCACTAAAATTGAGCTTACAAATTTTCCATTTACTAATCATTTTAATTCAATTAATCATAATATTAACTCGATAATTAACCAAATCACATCCATACATTATATTTTAATACTCTATTTTAATCCTCAGATTAATAATGCTGATAGTCGCCAGAATACAGTATTAAATTCTAAATATAAATCATTATTTTGGAAACGCTGTATTATTTTAGCTTTAGATTGAGGTACTTCGAGCGTGGTTTTTACCCGAGATTACCGAGATTATACTAGTTAAATTATAGTATTAAATTCTCTGATCAAAATCTGAGTGATAAACAACCTTTAGGTATTATTGTAGCTACGAATTTTCCCTTCGGGGGAGGGGGGGTGGGGAGATGGCAGGAACAAAAAAAATTATCACCGAAAGACCTCAGGACACTGCCTGTAAGCATAAGGAATTTTCTAGGGGGCTATGCCCTTAGGGATCTAATTTCAAAACTGTTCGAAATTTAAAATTACGGTTAATGATGATTCTGACGCTCGCGATAAATTGTTTATTGAAATATGTAACAAAAAAGATATGGCGATGAAAAATTAAATAAATTCGTTTTTCTTAATTTCTTTTGTTGTGATCGTATAAATGTTACTGTCTATATTAATATACATTATAACCTCTAAAAATCTAGTAGCTATCCAAAGACATCAATACATAAAACCTCACTAAAACTAAAATAGTTCCCTGGGAATGTCTACGCATCTATATTTGTTAACTGATTTGTAGGTTTACATTGTCAGTGATAACACGAATTCCGTATACAATTACGTATACGTTCTAATCTATGGTCATCTTAATATTGTTCCCATTTCATAAACGCCTCCTGCACTCGAAGGCGGGTTTAGATGTCATTACAGTTCATAAATTAATTGGTTATATAACGGTAAAGTTTATTTATTGTATTTTACTTACGCCTTCATCTCGAATGGGTAGGCAGAGGTGGATATATTACACAAATGTACATGACAGTTTCGAGCATAAGCCTATGTGAAACAAATTTGTGTCGAACATAAAAATTTAACACAAAATCTCGTGAACAGCCCAATTACGTCACCATTAGATCGGTAAGATGATAGTTAAATAATATGGTAGCAGGCGAAGGGTCCATATAAACCGATTCCTGCCGGTTTCCCTTTATAGATTTTATTTAGAAATTAAAATTAAACCTACGTGGTCACGAAGACTGCAAAGTCTTCCAAACGTCGGGAGAAAATTCAAATATAAAAACCGCGACAAATTCCGAAAAATAGTTTAATTTAATTATCTATCATTCGCGTAAACATAAGAAATAATTATTTATTTCGAATCTAATTATCATTAGAATGGTTTGCAGACCGCATTTCCTTTCGAAATTTTTTAACTTTCGCCACTGGCAGCTCTTCGAAAAATTATATTTTAGTATTCTCTCACTATAGGGCACCTATTTTAAGATTAAAACTGTCAATCAATATTTGCTACTACATTTCTACTTAACATATTCTGGAAGGCCGTTCGTCTTAAAAGCCTGATACTTGAGCTATTTGCTTCCGTTTTTTCCATCTTCAACACTCTTGTGACGCGAGAAGTGAAATGCTTACGAACGACTCTAGTCGCTTCTTAAGTCACAGCTCTGTTTTATAGATCTGTATCGTATAGGTATGGAAGTAAGATTCAAGTTAATCTGATGGGAGTGTATCGAAGTATTTGTACCGGGTTGGGTGATGGCAATCGTAGGGCGAAAAATTCATGACTTATTCTGACGATTAATGTTTTGAGTTAAGTAATGATAGAAAGCTATAACTTTGATTTGATGATTGATGATTGCATTTTTTGTTGGACAATATTAAATTAAGACTACACTACGCGTGTTATTTTGCCGGAATAATAAAAAATATCTTGTACTTCGTAAAAATTTACGTGCGAATTTTCATTTCCATAAAAGATACATCTTACTAGTCTTACTTCTTATTGATATTATAAATGCGAATGTTTAATCATACATTTTAATCTGATTTTTTAAATACATGCGTAAATTTTTAGGTACTTTTGTAACGGGAAAGTTTTTACAAGCGAGCGAAGCCGCGACCAACACCTAGTTAAAAATACTTTTATTATACTCGTGTACATTTACGTAACACGTTTGATGTCAGTAAATCTGTGTCTACATGTCAAAATATCTGATAAGCGCATCTTTGAAGTAATCGATGTGATTGGTATATGCCATATCGAGGTGCTTCACGTAACCTACATACGTGTGGTGAAATGGTGCATTTTCCAGGTTGAACAGATAAATGTGGAAAAATAAGTGCGAGATAAAATAATCCCCATTTCGCATTATCTTTATGTCAGCGATCAAGAGATTTGTTCCGAAAACGAGGTACAGATCAGGCCTTGGAAACTCGTTGCGTTATCGTTAACTTAGAAACGCAGAAAGCGATAACGCAATAGATTTTTATTAGTCAACCGTATGTAAAGCTAATTAGAGTATATTTTAACACCACAAATATTTAAAATAGTTTCTAAAAATTAATTCTGGACAACTATGCAATCCTGGATTTGTAAATAGGCCGTATAGGCCGCGGCCTATGGGCGGCAGTCTCTTAGGGGCGGCAGATTTCAGAGGACGATCTCTGGATTTAATTAATAATTTCTTTAACTTTTGTGCATTCCATAATACAAACAAATGGAAAATTATTTAGTATTTTAGAAACCTAAATACATACATAAACTTACCTACATGGGGCAGCGGAAATAAAGTAGCCTACACTAAAAAAAAATATAAATCCGGCACTGCAACATTCTTAATACTAAAATCAATGGAAAACTACACTTGAAGTGAAAGTATAAGACACAAATTTATCTAATCTCAACATAGAATACTCTATAACTGCATTAAGAACGCGCACGTTACAAGGAATGCGTCTTATCAAAGATTTCATAGACGGCTTATATCGACATTTGCAATACAAGTAACTAGTTATATTGTGTTTCTTGTTGTCATAACATATATTACGAACATATTTTCTTTATCTATACAAGATTGTTTATCTAGGATATATTCAATATATGATTGACTAATAATGTGGACGGAGTTTGTCTACAGAATGTACCAGTTCGACCTGTGGTCGACAGGAAATATTTTACAATCAATTCATGTTTTCTTTGGTATTTGCTTTATTACTGAAAAGACCGGATGTAAATTTTATGCATATTATACGAACTTATAAGTTTTATCTTGGCTTCAATGTAATATATTTTTGTAATCACATTGATAACATTATCAACCCGTATACACTATTTTGATGAAACATTTCTCATTGATTAAATTATCTACTATATAAGTATTAGATAGTTTAACAATAGTAATTAGTGTACGTAAATAAATTAATACTGATTAAATAGAATTGTATTATGAATGTAGGCTTATAGGTAAGCCGAATTTTACCTAGATTATTAAAATATTTAGTGAGCGTATTAATACAAATTTTAAATCTAGGAATAAGTCCGAAATAATGAAGCATGTTAGTTGATTCTTGTCGCACGCCACTCATTGACGATGAAATGGAAACATTTCCAACTTCCATGAAAAACAATCCGTGATCAGTATGTCATAAAATCAATATAACGCAACGTTTATCGCGTGCCACATGTTATTTGCTTGTTTAATGTTAGGGCCGAGGCACGCAATCTGTCCTTCATGGCGAACCTATTTTGCATAGCCTACGATTTTTTGTCGGGTGACAATTCTGAGATCAAATCTTTAAGTCTATTGATTTTTGTAACTTGTTTTATTTATACATATCACAAAACAAAGTCCCCAAAAGCTATCTGTCTGTGTGTGATCGATTTTCTCAAATTCTCTGGAACGGATTTTGTAAAGTTTTTACTTTAAGACAGTGCAAATCTTAAGGAAGGTTTACATTAAAAGTACATTACAGTTCCATGTAAATTGATTGGTATATAACGACCAATGTTGAAGAGGTCACGTGGTTGTAAAAAATCTCGTGGGTCGGGATTTACGCGGGAAAAAATATGTGACACACTGTTTTCCACGCGGGCGGAGCCGCGGGCACAGCTAGTTTATTCTAAGTATTCTAACTCAACATCTTCTATCTTTTAAAGACTGCTTCGGTGGCGTAGTTGTACTGCATGCGCGGTACGGCAGCGCTCTGAGGTACTGGGTTCGAATCCCGGGTCGGGCAAAAGTGATATTTGGGTTTTTCTGCTCAGTATCAGCGCGGAGTCTGGAATTTGTGCTCGATATGGCGATAGGCTCGCCCCCTATCACATCATGAGACGGAACACACTTGGCGAAAAGTAGGTGCCATGGTTGCGCCTATGCCTATACCCCTTCGGGGATAAAATGCGTGATGTTGCGTGTGATGTTGTTGTGTGTATCTTTTAAATTTGGAACAGCTATACAACCAAATACTGGTATGACGTCAATGTGAAGAAAATGCTGTATTATACACCTTAATTTATTAATTTAGATACATATCTTCAATAACACGATGTTATCGTGTATAAGAAAGCTTCTGGGTAATAGGCAGATTGTTAAAATATAATTTACAACTAAGTGTAATATTAATCAATCTTACGCAACTTATGAGAAAGATAATGAAATTATTGTATACAATTACTCTCCTATCCTATTTTAACATTATACTATCGCAAAAAAAAAAAATTGTAATGAGGTAATTTATATTGAGAAAACATATATTATTTGTGATAAAATCACTTCATTCATTCTATTGATCTCTTCTTCTAGTTAAACACATATGCGCATTGGCATTCTTCGTTTTAGATCGGTTATATGGAGCAAATGAGATAAAAAAGGCGCAAATCGAGACTCATTGAGAAGAGAGGATAGTAATTCTATAATACTATACCTAATTATATATATTTTTAAACGAACAGTTTCATGATAGATTGTATTATGGAATTAAATTTAACTTATCATTATGTTACTGACTTCCAATTAAGTACTAATTCTTACATATTTTTAAACAAAGTCCTCCACCGTGTCTGTCTTTCCGGATGCGATAAAGTCAAAAACAACTAAACGAATTTCGATGAAATTTTATATACAGACAGAAAATATATAGCGACATTTTATTCAGTGAAAACTTATTTATACGGGCAGACCCGCAAATAAAAGATAGTACTTAATAAAATATTATATATAATTAAAATTAATTGGTGTTAGATTTCAAACATTAAACCAAATAATTAATAAAGTATTGACTATAAATAATGAACGAAATTGTTCCGTTCAATTAAAACTGTATCGTAATACCATTTACAAGTCGGTAGGTGTCTTAATTAATATAAATACATTTATGAACCGCAGTAACTCAATTAAACTCAAAGTATTACTTAATTAAAGGCTTGGTTTGTCGTTGAGTTTTGTCTGATTGGTAGCCGCTGGTTATATTACTACGTCACTCCACAGGTGTACAAGGGCTCTAATTCTCTTGGTTAATGTGTGCGTAATGAAAGTTTACTGGGACGTGAATAGGTTGCTATATTATGATATCCTAAATTTGAAAAAAAGTTTTTTTTAATAGCGCTCATGTAAAAGGAATATTTTTTTAATTTGTTGTTTAAAAATATATGAGCCAATTTATTGTAAGTGTACATACTGTTTTATTCATATAAAATGAGATATAGGAAACACACTGAAAT
The DNA here is from genome assembly GCF_014839805.1 of Manduca sexta. Taxonomy (NCBI): domain Eukaryota; kingdom Metazoa; phylum Arthropoda; class Insecta; order Lepidoptera; family Sphingidae; genus Manduca; species Manduca sexta. The sequence goes on along the minus strand of NC_051133.1, from coordinate 9,726,221 downwards.
CTAAATGCAACGAATTCGTAAACAGGCAATAATTTATTTTGTTCTTGTTAATTCGATGTGATTTATATTTTCGGCGAATACATTTAGGGTGTTATTTGCATATAACATGTTGGAAACACGGCATAACACTGATATATGTTGGAATAAATCAGTATTGATGTCTTTATATCGAGATTTCACAATATAATTAGCAATTTTGTGGCGTCTTCACAATAATATACTTGGTGGTAAACCTTTGGCCCTAATCGTAATCTCTTGTCTCGTATTTCAGAGTAGGTTAATTTTTATATAAATATTTTGAATAATGAACATTTGACATATATAATATATATCTTTATCGAATTGAAACTTTTTCGAATCTTATTACGTTTTTTATATTATCATTTACTTCCGATGTTTCGATGACTGCAGCTTTCAGTCATGGGCCGGACTGAGGTATTGGTCGTACGCAAGTCAAAATCAAAATATCTATCTATATTTCACAGTTATATATTTTTGTTTTTTTTTTTTATATTATGATTTAAATTTATAATACAAAAACCGCGAAAAAATCCGAAAAATAGTTTCATTTCGATTTATAAAATTCGTGTAAACGTAAATCGTTATACATATAACTAAAACAGAAGCAACATCATTAAAAAAAGCACAGAAACAACAAAAAATATCTTTAATATAATCCACCTACTCGTACGTCCTACTTCAAGTACATTGTTTTGAAACCAAATAGACAATCGATTTTATTTTAAGCACTCATTATCCGCTGAGGATTATAATTTATTTTTATACCAAATGTTGGTCACACCTCTGAATTTTAAATAAAGACTGATGGGCAGTGCCGGCATATCACCTCGAAAAGGACATGACTGATAACATTTATAGATAATCAATGCTCGTGACATAGATTCGAAATAATTTCACACAATTTGTATGTTTATTATTCATATATTTTATGTTTTTTATATGAAAAAATAAGTCTCTATTTGGGATAGTAAAAAAGGTCTTAAACATTGAGTATTAAGTGTCAATTCCCTATACCAAATTATACGGTAGGAATGTTATTCGTCATCCAATATGCAGTCATAATTTCCGCGTTTCCAAGAATATTCACGTAAATCGTACGTGTTTTATCATTTATATGTACATAAACATAACACAGATCACCTAAGGCTGATTAGATGTCCTATGAACTCAGTTTTTGTCTCAAATAGTCCTGCATTCCGATGTCTATATATTGTGACAATGACAATATGATTAAGAACTATTAATAGTCATTAACTTTAAACTATTTTTCGGATTTTATGGCGGTTTTAATATTTAACTTTTCTCCCGACGTTTCAAAGACTTTGCAGCCTTCATGGTCACGGGGGGGACTGAGGTGTTGTTCATCCGCAAAGTAAAAGTTACAATATTTACCTACATTTTACAAATATACAACTTTTTAAATTTTTTGCTGTTGGTGGTCCGATCTACGCAGAATGAGCTCATAGTTTTTTAAAGTCTGGCAGCTGGTCTTTTGGATTGGACCCTAATTTTAATGTTTAACATTCGCGTAAACATAAGAAATCATTAACTATTAATAGTGTTTGTGTTAAATTCCTTTATTTCTACATTGTACATAACCTTTCCTTGGCGTTTGGTTTTCTTTTTATTTTCCTTTGATTATACATATTGCGCTGTCATGCGCATTCGACGTAATTTATTATAGTGAGGATTTTTTTTTAATCAGTTCTGTAGCCAATGTACAATTATCAAATATTGCTGTTTAGCAATAATTTATAATATCCTTTTTTTTGTCTTAGAGAAAATAGAAGTAGAAATCAAACCTACAGTAGGTATAATATGTTTCAATATTATCTAGGTTATGTGTGTCATTCAAATATTTCAAAGTTCAGTAAGGAGTAAAGAATATGTCTTTCGTCACCAAATAGTATCACAGATATTGTAGCATTTCATTCCATCAAATAATTTGATTAACTTAAAGATATAAAATCTCGAATGATTTTAAATACCAACTTCACTACACGCATAAATATTTGATCCTAACATAACCACGTAGCAAGAACATACTTTTACAAATATAATATAAAAATATTATGTTTGTGACACACAGTATGTGGTTATTTGAACACGCGCACTATTACATTGGTGCCAGCGATCATTTATGTTTTAGCATAACACAAACACACTCAACTGTGTTTACGTTTTCCATTTTCAAGTTGAATCGACCGGAAACTGAATTTTGGTGCCAGTGTTCAAAATATTTGATGATGTGAATTAGTTCGAAAATAATAAAATATGGGAGTTTTTGGTATATTATTACTAAGTTTCACTTCGCGTTCGTCATCTAACTTTTTTTGTGTAGGCTTGGTCATTTAGAAACAAAGATGAGACAAATAGACAATTCTCATCTATGTATGAATAATATGTAAATTCAGCCTTATGTAAGTTTAAAATATACTCACGCCTTTTAAGAAAAAGGGTAGACAGAGACGCAATTTTTGCACACACTTTCCGCCGTTTGTATTTCGTCCCATGATAGTGAGCGACACTATCTCCATATCGGGCAAAAATCCTAGACTCCGGGTTGATACTAAGTACTTCTAATATCATTTTGCCTGACACGGGTCTTAAATCCAAAACCCCAGCACTGCAGTCGTACTGTAATATAAAAAAATCGTAATTTGTTGCGACTTTAAATTTAAATCAGGTGGATAAAATGTTACAAAAAGATTAATTTGTTTATGTATAGCGCGCGTACGAAATATTTCAGAATTAAAGTCTAGATCTAATAGTAGGTGTGTATAGATGTTAATACTGTATTTTTTACTTTCCAGGTTACCACAGCTTGCCGTCTCTGCGAAGATATTGTGCCTCCTGATGGTAAGTTATATACATTTATACATTTTTAAATATATATTTAAAAACTAATTAAAGACTTAACGTTAATATAACTTTTCACAATTATAAAAAAATATATTTATTTTTCTAATAATTCTTAACGTTTAAATAAAACCTGCTAATATGTATTTTTATATGTATAATAAATACATTATCCGAATATATTCATATTAATACTAAATTATACCATGATTAATTATCAGTCATATAAATGAATTAATTTATGTCCACTCTATCAATGGAAACTTTAAAAAATCTTATACATATTAAAAATGTGTTATTATTCGTAAGATTATTGTTTTTTTTTTTGGCAAAATGACTGAGTTAGTGAGTATTAAAATTATAATTTTGTCGTTTTTTGGTAATATTTTCATGGTAAGATCCACTTAGTATTTCACAATAAAAGCTTTTTTATCCGATTTTTTTTTTGGTGTCCGTACTTGTTTATGTGCTTTCATCCGATGAAAAATTATTTTCCCCGTGTACATAATTTTATCCGATAGTCAAGCAAGTGAAGTCATATATATTCTCTAGTAAAGGCCGATAGAAAAAGGTTATCTATATCTAGCCAATAAAAGTTTTAGATAACGATAATGACATTATTCAATTATATCAATTAAACCGCTACCGTACTCTAAATGGTCTTTAACATGATTGATAATATGCGATTGGTGGTAGTTCCTTCATATGTGAGAGTCCGCCAAGAAATGTCAATTTCTGCCGTCAAGCAGCAGTGTGTAGTTACTGTTGTATTCCGGTTTGAAGGACATTATAGCCAGTATAATAAGACTTTACATCTCATGTCTCAGGATGGCGAGTGCAATAGAATATCAAACAATACTTTGTAATTCAAGGTGTTGGATGGTGTTTCTATCTGTTTATGAGCGGTTGTATCGCTTACTATCAGGCGAACGGCAAGCTCGTCTGGTCATTTAAAGTATTAAAAAAATGCCATAATTTTTTATTGACGAGTGAGTGTCATGACGGTAAGCCACGAAAGACCTTAAATACTACCATCTCCTGTCAGTTCCACGATCAGTAAACACGTTTAATAAGTACTTGTACTCATTATTCCGTGTCTTTTAATATTATTCTTTTAGGCAACAAGTAAAGAAGTGTTGAATACAACAGTTAATTTTTAGGGTCAGTTACTCAAGTAACTTATTTATAAATTACTTGTAAATACATAAAGCCTTGTTATCCTTATTAGTTGTTAATTTTTCATCCCTTGATATTGCAAAATAATTCTTCGTACATCACTAAATCAGTAATGAAACTTCCAGGGACTTATTGTCTATGACAATGTAAACTCATAACATGGCCGCGTTACATTCGTGAAATAAGCGTGAAATTATATTTTTTATGCCAATTTCTTTCTTTAAAATGCGGCGATAGCCTAGTTGGTTGTGGAACGGACTGCCGAGACGAATGTCCGCAGGTTCGAAACCCAAGGGCACACACTTCTGACTTTTCTAAAATCATGTGTGTATTCTTTGTGAATTTATCGTTCGCTTTAACGGTGAAGAAAAACATCGTGAGGAAACCTGCATACCTGAGATATTCTCTATAGGGATTTCGAGGGTGTGTGAATTTTACCAATCCGCACTAGGCCAGCGTGGTGGACTAAGACCTAATCCCTTTCAGTAGTAAAGCAGGCCCGTGCCCAACAATGGCACAGTATATAATGCAGGGCTAATATTATTTATGCCAATTTCTATTGTCTTAAACGCGACGCGATGCGTTACGTTCTTGTTCTGCACTGTCAAAATAACGTGCGGTATAGAGAATAAGGCCCCTGAATTTGCAACTTATAGCCGAGTTAGCATTAACAAGCTTCTTGGTATTAACAAATGATCTTATTAATGTCATAATAAAGTTTTACGTAGTTAACATGAAGTTTATTACGTATTATTTCTGTCGATCACAAAACACGGAATCCTAATCAGCTATAACGCATATCTTATAATAATACAAATTAAGTGGCAAGTAAAAAGTTAACTTAGTCCGTTATAAAAGGACGTAATTTCAATTGCACTTACTATCATTTTATTCACATTAGTTCAGTTAATGAGAGAACGTCTTCTGGTTAGGTTTAATACCCGTTCTACAAGTTACGGTGCGTTTAATATTCCAAAGCGGTTTTTATGTAAAATAAATCGGGATGCATGTTTGAAAAGTGAAACGTGATGCGGTTATTGATTTTGAATTTACTAAATATGAATGACTTATAATTTTTTTAATGCAGAGATACGACCAGTAGTATATTTGTATTTGTGTACTGCATTTTAAAGTCTATGAAACATACTGCTCATTATAATGTAGAATTGTATACTTTGGACAGACATTATTCACAGCTTCTGCATGATACATCGTCTACGTTAAAGTCCATTTACGACATTTAAATAGCCTACTATACCTATATTAATATACTTTATTTATAATTCAGCATATACATTTACGTATAAACAAATCTTATTTTTTACATTATATTTTCGTATTATCTATATACGTGAAATCACATCATAATTTTCAAAAATGTCTTACTGAGAATTTTGTTGTAACCTCCATGCACAATCTCATGTAATGTAAAATACAGTTTCAAACGACCAAATCCAATAACGTTATCATTAGTGTCAATTTTGCACACGACCATCCTGCACAGTAATTTGATCTTGCACGCATTTTTTATAACATCTGGTATGTCTACGCAATTTGATGAAATATTTCCGTAAACAAGAGATAGCGTGCGATTTGTATGCATGCCGAATTTGGATAGTTTTAATTGCAGCAGGCCGGCATAATTGTGTCAACTGCCGAGGAGTAATCATCTCTTGTCAGTCGAAATTCTATTGGACCTCACTCTACTTACCATCAGGTGCAGCAGGGTCGTTTTGTCGTGTTTGTATAAAAAACAATATGGCGTTTACTTTGATGGCTTAATATATGGTTTTTTGGATTATGTTTTTACGCTTTCATATACTGACGTTGTACGGAATAAGTATGGCTTAATTTAATTAAAATGTGTTGATCCAGCAGGATCATATGAGAGTAATTTGTACTTATAAATCTATAAGGTCATTTGACATAGAATGATTTTTTTCCCAAAAATTTTAGATATGATAATAATACCGTCCTTAACTTTTAATGTTAATAAAATCTTATAATAACATCGATAGTACTTTCAATTTGAATTCTAAAAATCTAAGACATTGCTTTTTATGTAAATCGAAAAACCGATATTAACAATTTCGCATTTGTTATCCTCGTCGACGCACCGTGATTCCGCGAACGCGCTTCACATTCCGCCCGGCCGGCATAATAATTTTCTAATACCCGGGACATCATAGGGCCACGTTTAGTGTTCACCTATCATTTACTGTGATTACATACGCAAACACTGCACCGTGCACGATGAAGAAATTTGCTCTTATTGAATAGCGTCTACTATGAATTTTCAATTATGAGAGTAGTTTAGTGGTAATATATTGATGCGATGGTTGAGTCGTGTACCGCTTCGATCAGTGGTTTAGGATTTACCCAATATGTTATAAGGCAGAGTTTACACTGTTTCTTCTTTATTCTTAGGATAGAAAAAAATCTATCTATACTAATGTCTTTGTTAGGATATTAGGTAGTTTTGTCTTCAGTTCAGTTAGATGAGCCTTTTGAGCCTTTATGACCTTGATTTAAGGTTTTGATTGCAGGTACATTTTAATCAGGGATGAGTTTGTAGTTTGGTAAATTTTGTTTTAAAAGTTAAATGATAACATTTTCTCATATACTCATTTTATATGACAATACGTTTTTTGTTATTTGCTGATTTTTAAGTTAAAATAAATGATCGTAGAAAGTGACTTAAAGTTATTATTTTCTGTATCTAGTGTACCAATCAGTTTCCTACTAAGTAGATGAACATCACCATCACTGCGACCATTCATATAAAAAAATAATTGAAGATCCGGTTCTAACAGGCCGGTATAATTGTGTCGACAGTCGAGGGGTAATCGTCCCTGGTCAGTCGAAATTCTATTGAAACCCACTCCATTTACTATCAGGTGCACTGAAATGCACGCGCACGTATAAAAACAAAAATAAAAAAAAATAGAAATAATATGATATTCAAATCAGTATTCTTGTTGAAAACTCACGAGCATGCATACAAAAATGCTGCAGGGCAAGTCCGTCAAGTGACGGTAACGGGCCGCCCGTGTCACTTCACGAATTATCGTTTAGCACAATTTGTTTGCGGATTTGAATATCATCGTGTATTCGATGATATTGGATTAAACTTGGCCTTCTTGCCCTACATTAAACGAGGGTCACAACTCAATATTGGGATATATCCGTGTCCAAATTTGATTTGGGTTCGATTTTTACATTGAATGTATGTTTATGAAGGTAATTTTGGCAACGTGTTTGGATATTGGATTTAGAAATATGCTATATCGAGACTCCGAAAAAAGTAAATCGTTGATGTTCTAAGTATGGAGTATGCGTGAATTTGAAGATTATGGAATTGTTTAGCGTTAACGTATCGCGAAATTTTAATGTAGGTTTTCCGAATAAATTAGGTTTTGGTAATGGAATTAGTGCCAGAACCATTCAAAGTGTGTTATTATATATTTTCTTATAGATTTAACAACCACAAAGTTTCTAGTTTCTATAGGTAGGTATAAGGTATAGATATCTTTGATCTATACTTTCATACATACATTGCAAACGTAATATTATTTCGTTATACTCCAATCCTTTCTTGTCGGGAATTCCAAAGGTCCTACGTGGAAGCCGGCGAGTAACCTGTATACCGCTAAATCGATCACATGTTACATTCCAGGCACTTCATCAATCAACATCTCGTCAAAATTCCGACAAATTTTTGAACCTCGGAATCGTACCCTGTACCTTACGATTCACAGTTCAGTTACGCTTAAACAATATTAAAGATCTTTTATTTGTTGCTAATGTGGGTAGGGAAAAATTACCTTTTCATAAGTTGCAGAAATTTAAAATATAAGAAAATACCGCTTCATATTACGCGATATAGGGAGATCGTTATTGCGTAATTTCGAAAAGTATTTGATGCGATTTTTAACTCTAGAATCTTGGGTCTAAATACAAAATTTGCAGAATATTTAATGGTTACATTCATTTTTTAGACGCATAATAAGATATGATAATTTTATATGTCACGTATCAAAAACCCTGAAACTTTATACAAAACGTAGGTTTAAAACAAATGTGTAGCTGCCGGTCTCATAAACCATTGCGCGGAGAAAGACCTCACGGTTGAAATTAATATCAATATTCTTTTACTGGCTATTATAGAGGATAGAGGCAAAGAACATCATCTTATATGGGGAACGCGTTCAGCTGTACGCAGCAAGTTAAAATTGAATAACCCACTATAAAAGCGCTAGCGTAGCAAGAGGGTATGACGGTGGCGAAGGATACAATTTTCTGAAGGGGAACCCGGCACGACATATAGTTACTAATATGCATGACTTCGGTCGGTCAAATCTTACTTAATTATATTTTACATTTAGTACGAAAGGGAATCCGACAAGAATCGGGTTATATGGACCCTTTGCCACTGGAGTTTGACATGAATTTAGCAATTGTAAACATAGTGAAGTGTGCTAACTAGAAAAATTTTTAGTTCTATGGTGACTTGTTTATTTGATGTACGGTTGTGATGAAACAGCAGTATATAAAACCTCAACTATGACAAAGCGAAAACCTGTTTTTCTTGTTGAATTCAATATCCTACTCTAATCACTTTTGGTAGTATGTTTATAATTTACCCATTTGCTACCGTAGCGCCACCATTATTTAATGCTTTTCGAGGGATACTTTCCAGTCAAAGGAGGTTCTTTACATCATCATACATTTCTGCGGCCTATAAAAGGCGAAGTATACATTTCTTTCCAAGTACGTATTATAATAGTGCTAGGTATAACTTAAAAAAGACAGAAGCCTTCTATCGTTGCTACGTATAGCCATGTGTTATCTAGCGAGCGTGTGTTCGGCTTAATCATTCGAATGGAGATAGCCTGTGAACAATGATAGACAGAATAGGCTATCGGGGATTCACTACCGTTTGAGAATTATCTATGGATTGACTTGGGTTTACAAGTTCAATAATATTAGCAATTGAATACACTTTTGTACCCGATTACATAGAGTTTACATAGAGTCTCTTATTTCATCGTTGCCAATTTTCTGATAAAATGGGGCAGTTAAGAGTTAAAGGTTGTCACTTGGCAGTATTCGACTAGTAATTCAATGTACAGCGAAGTTTATAATCAGAGTATTTATATAATTAAATATACTGGTAAAGCTATGATATTAATCAAGGTTTGCCTTTTATTAGTCAAGGAATGAACAACCTAGCAGTTAAAATATTTATAAAACGAGTGTGAAAGAAAAACATATTTCTTTTTCATCGTTGTTAAGAGACATCCAATGACTAGCATAATAAAGATGGCCAATAATATCCAAAGTTTATTAAACATTGCATCACTTGAGAGATTAACGAACAATTATATGACGAAACAAAATTAATTAAATATGTAAACATTGAACAGACGTTCATTAAGTCCTGTATATGACTGATATCCCACGACTATTTCATTAAATATTTATGCTTTTTACAACGTATTTTAGGAAAGTGATCCTTAATGTATAATGTTTAGTAGACAATAATGCCTTTTTCCCCGAGCGGGAAGGCAGAGGTGTAACTAATGAACCTATTTTTTGCCATATGTATTCCGTCCCATGATGTGATAGGGCGCGAGCTAATCCACACAGTGTTTCTTATTATGTTAATTAATGGGATTATGTTCCATTATCCATGAAATAAAGTTATTTATAAAATCAAATACGATGACATCATTCGATAGGTCTTTACTAAATAATTTTCGTCACGCTCGTGTTTATCAAATTACATATGTATATAATTGTAAGTGTATCTTTTTGTAATTTCACATATATCCTAATATTAATAGTCAATATAAAAGTTGGTATTTCCATAAGATTGCAGTTTGGAACGCTCCCGGAAATAACGCTAATGTTTTATTGGCTATTAACAGTTACAATTTTGTGTTGCAATATTGCAAGTATTTTTCATAGTGAAAATATTTAACAAATTATGAAATTTCACACTCTTATAATAATATGTAATTGAAATGGAAAATTTGATGAGATCAAGTCTAATGTAAGTCGTGTAGAAGCTTAATATTATAGTCATATTTTTCAAAACATCAAAATAATGTATGTGAAAAAGTGTATCACGAATGGGTAGGCGGGGCGTCACAATTGCACCTATTTTTCACCATAAGTACTCCGTTCCATGATATGATAGGCCGAGCAAGCCTATCGTCATATCGAGCATACATCTACGCCATCAAGCCAGTCGAAATAATGCTTACAGATTTTATAACAAACACTATCAGTTAACACTACAAAGTATGACTAAAATATTATTTAGTAAGTTCAAACTCTATTGCTCATTGAATTGCAAACTTTAAACACATAATAGCCAGTTTAGAGTCCATTAGACTGACGGTCGTATAATAAAACGATTTTTTCATACACAAACGATTCAATGTTACATTCAAATACCACGCTAAGCTACTTAGACTGCACATGGGGAATACTAAACAAATCGCATTAAATTATACCCTTTGAATATTGAAGGTTAGCGAATCGATAAACTAGGGTAGCGATACTGTCGACACAATATTTCTTTTATTCAGTACTTATCTATATTTCTAGAGATACGAAGTTTTTAAAAATCAATATCGATATGTTACTTAAATGTCTTTGGACTGTCTTGATGCATCTGCTGAGCCGATTTTAGTGAAGTTTACACAAAATTAGATATATTATCTGTTGTGTTGAATTAGTACTTAGCGTACATTAAGGATGAGTTTGATTGGTTTCTATGCCTTTAAAACTTTACGTAATAACGGGAGGTTTGCGCGAACGTCATTGTGGGGAAAACCAATTAATATTTAATATAAAATTATCGTTTTCTTTACAAACGTAATGTCTGATTAAGTTCGTGAATTGATGTACAAAAAGTGGGTATATATAATGAATTGAACTTAATGACGTAGATAGATTAGACTTATTGATTTTTATTATAACATTATATTATTTTGTTGACCTATCTGGCTCAAGTATGGACAAAATATGAACAATAAAATTATTATCGAATTCATTTGTCGCACTAATCTGCACGATCTCTACAATTTAAGTCTTTACCGTGTCTCCCGAGGGAAATACACGGCTTAGTCGCAATTTACTAACTCATGTTATGTGGGTTTTTGTTTTTTTATTCGATGTTACTATTAATATTAATTCACACAGCAACTTAGCAATTACTGATTCACGTGAATTTCACGCTCATTGAGCCCTCTAATGATTCGCTATCTAATATTGGACTTGTGCTCAAGTACTATCAAAATTACTGATACAGTTTTGGCGGATTTGATATTTAATCAACCGTTAATAATGCGTTTGCTCGGGTCGGCGATAAACTCAATGACAGTACGATCAGTGACCTCCGAATTGATAATTGCATATTACAATCTTCCTGTCTGCTTATTGCGTGTTCTTGTTAAATATCGGTAGTGAAATATTGACTTAAATAACAATAAAGTATTTAAAAATACTTCATTAACATTTTTTATTGAAAACTATTTTATTGTCGCCTGCCTAAGTCCATTTTAATGGAAGTATGTGTTAAAACCATTTTTCATCCATGTTGTATAAAAGTATTTTAGTTCGTGTATATGACCGGCTACCTGGTATCAGTCAGGGGATGATATTACGGATCCAATGTTGGACAAATTGTGCTAGAAAATCCCAAACAAAGTAATATCATAAGAATCAAGTCCAAGGTTTATCTTGCTACATATTGGCAACAACATGTTATAATTTAACGTCAGTTTTTGTAGTACCCCAAGAGATACATGCTATTTTTGTACAAAAACTAGCCACTTTTTGTAGGGCCCAGTCCTTGCCGCACTATGTTCGAAATGCTGTACATACTTCCGCAGTGAAAGTAAAATTCTTCAACAATAAAATAAAAACATTACATATTTATTACATCATGATTTCAATCTTACCAATACGTTGAAATCGTATACTGACAAAAAGTTCATTAATGTGTTGAGATTATAGTATAACTAAAAAAAAATCTTTATTTTTAGTTAGTTTTTTATCTTTTTTATTTATATATTTTAAAAACATCAATGCATATAGGTAAATATTATATTCTTAACTTTATACTATAATAATTAACAAGCGTATTAATTATAGTAAAATTATTGATGTTTATATTTAAATATTTTGATTTCATTTTCACACGAATTCAACGAAAATATTTTCTTAATTAAGTTCCGAAACTTAATACTGAATAATTACGTTACTGTTTCTAATAAATCCAAATAATAATTTATCTCATTTGCATTTACGACATTCACCAGAGTCCGATTACACAAACGGCGCCACAAGAGCGATTCGTATAACTTGAAGAAAATATTCAACATTAAAAAGTAAATACAGTATTGTTTACAAAAAGTTCGAGTGAAATGCAATATGGCTGAATAGTGACCACGTCGCGGTAGCCTATGCTTTCCCACCTGAATATGACACCGGCTTTACAGTTATAAAAGGTCTTACGACTATACAAGGTAAATATTGAAAACAAGTCTTTGTAGACAATGAATTAAGATTTAAATTTGTCCAAACACGCAATCCAAACCCTCAGCCTGACGGATTAGTTGAGCACGGCTGACCCATTAAAACGATCGATTGTTTCCTTATTGTGGTACCCGGGACGGCTGTTTCTATTTATAATTACAAAATCTAATATGATTGTAAGAGCATTTTACAATAACCGTACAAACTACACTAAGATTAGAACTAGGAAGACGTTGTCAACAGATATATTTATTAATTAAGACATAGTAAATGATAGTGTCATTCATGTTAAAATAATGAGCTTAGAATTTATTGGTGACAAGGAATCTAGATTGGACAATTAGAGTTCAAATGTCGTATTCTATTAAAGTAAACGGGTTTAATAAAATCGATCGCAAAGTTTGCGAGGTTATAGTAAGGTAGACGAATATCTACGCAAAGAGGAGCTCTCATGTGGTAGCGTTGTTGAAATGTTTATGAAAGAGAATAAGTAAGGTTATTAAGTCGGAATTTCGCTTGTCACTGGAATGTTATCCAATATTGCACATAGTTCGTACACGAAGACAGGTTATGCTACCATCATAGAAACTAAGAATTCTGATAGTTCATCTTTGCTTACGGAATTGCGTATTAAAGATGATGCTCAGACATTTTCGCTTAAAATAACATTTACACTTCTATTATAATTCCAATAAAATGCGTATGCAAATGAAGCATTTATGGATTTCTATGTTCGATACCAGATTTCTGACTTCATATCACAGTCGAATGTTACGTCAACCTTGTCATACAGTCAGAGGCCTCACGATTAGCCATGAAAATATGACTAACCCTGGCATAAATCAGTGTTTTACAGCCCACTGTTATCGTTCAGTTTATTTGCCATGACCATCGGGGCTTTTAGCTGCGGCCGTTGTATTGATGTTTGCATTAAACAACGTACCCATGTCACACACTTGGTCACTTGCGACGGAATATATGTGTTATTTGCTTTTTGCATGAGTTATATTTTTCTTTGCATTGATACAATTCTGTTATGTAAATTTAAATAAATATTTTTATAATTAATTTACATTTTGATAAAAAGTATCGCGAATCCTTTTTGTAAGCGGTACATGTATTATTCCACGAAGATGAGTCAATAACTTCCAGAATTTAGTGGACGTCGTCTCGCCTGCAAGGCGATTATTAAAATTTGATTGGACTTGGTAATTTTCATAATTATCTTATCACATGTGTGTACGCAAGGCTGCAACCAGTTGCGGCGCTCATTAAAATATTTTGGTACTTTCTATTCAGCCGATGTTGGTTTAGTGGTATAAAGGTTGTGTATTTGAATATTACACATTCTTAATCACATCATTTCTCATTAACTACATTCAAGCTGATGTCGTTTCTTTTATAAGATCTTTTATATTGGTGTCACAAGTATCGATACTCTAATGGCTATTTAAATATGAGACACTTTCAAACTTTCTTTAGATCTTTTTAATTTATTATTTAAGGTGTTTTATTTTTGTACAGCTAAATTATTAGCTGAACAAGTCACTCGCCTGATGGTAAATACACATAAATTATTTTTACAGTTATAAAGGCCTACAGAACACTTAACCCACTCATTCGGTCTTCCGTACACAAAAGATCTACAATATAGTAAATAAGTAATAATATATGTGTTTGTATAATTTTAGGTGGTGATCTGCGGTGCGGTGCCATCGATGGTCCGGTCGGTTCGCCTCTACAGCCAGTGTTCCCATATGTACCTCAACGTGTTTCCAAACGGCACTGTCATGGCTCGCTCCGATGGAAACGATCAGCGTGAGTATCATTTAAATTTTTGCAAAACTTCAGGGTCGGTAGTTTATTTGAATGTTTACACTCAAAAAGACATTTCGTGTTACCTTGAGTTTCGGATTATATTGTCTTGATTTTTATGAATTGGATCAAGTTACTTAGGTCGGACCCTTATTCGGAATATGTTGCACGTTTCTAAAGAGGATGAGCATAGATTATAAACATTATCAATAAATTATAAGCGTGCACTAGAACATACCAGCGTCAGATGTTACACTTGATTAACGATGTAAACAGATAAACATGATAATGAATACATAGACGGTTTAAATTATATTATTGTTCTTGATATCATTGTAAATTCAATTATGTCTGCCTTACGTATTACGTATATTTTTTTGACTGTAATGTTTTGTAATTTGACGTTCTAAATCAATATATGTAGTTAAGTAATTATGGATTAGTCATAAAGAACAACACAAGGGCTTAGCCGGCAAATTATACAGTACAGCTGCTTTCAGAATGAAAGGGTGAAATGAAGGGGAAACACTGTATTTTTCATGTCATTCAAACTATCCCCTTCAAAATATGATAAAAGAAATTTGTATCAACAAAGACATAACATTTTTGCAATGAAAAAGAAAGTATTTGACGTAGTAAGCAAATATATCGTTGATTGCAAAGTCTTGAGAAATTGTCAAGCTAGGAATCTTGTCGAGAAGAGAAACATGGCAACCGTAATCGACTAGTAGGAGCTAGACGTGAGAAACTATAGGAATATGTCAATACTTGACGGGTCAACGGCCAGGCGTTGCAACAGGTACTGCCCACTGTGTGCGATATAGTAACGGGGTATGGTCACAATGGGTGAATATTGGCCGCTGGTAGGCGAATGGAACGAAAGGAATTTGAAAAAAAAACAGTGCCTTTGATCCCTCTAGCATTCGAAGCACAATGAGTTCATTCGCTACCGTGGATATTATGTTGAGGAAAGATGATTTGTTCTTTTTGCAGTAAACATGCTACATTTACTTCAGACATGCTCCATAAACAGTTCGGAGTACTATCAGAATGTGCATTTGAAACTAATTTACCAGATTCGCTTTTCTATTTAGTTGTTGTATGTAACAGGTTTTGCTCTTAAGGCATTTATAAAACATCGGAAAAAAGTTAACCGATTGCATTATCACACTATTTATTTTGAGTTTTTTCTTTCTTGGAACAAGACTTGGCTTTTACCTCTTCGCGACACAACATCCCTTTCATTTTTCTAGCACCGTAAAGCGAAAGTGCTGCAAATGCTCGCGAATATGTAATGTTATTACTCTTGCTGTCAAATTACTTAATGTTTGATGAAAAAACACGCAACTTTTAGCAGTCGCTTGTCCAAATAAAACATGCTTTCACATTTCTTTTTTTTCGCCGCCCACGCTTTGCGGTTGGTTTAAGACTCATCTTGTGTTATTTCTACCTTATCCATGTCGAGCCACAAAGGATTTTTGACATTATTGGCTTTGCCTTTATAAAATGTAAACCCAAAATCATTGAAAACAGTGTGGTGGTGTATTGTTCGTTTTGTTTTTAATTAAAAAAACGTATGAAACGTCTTATTTTAAAGAATTGTAAACTTTAATACTTATCGATAACAATTAAAATATTTTGCATTAAATAGGCCACGTATGTTTTTATGAATAAAATGTATTGTGCGTTTCATATTACAAACAACACGTACGACGAGTGACCTAATCAAGACAGTTGCTGCATATCAGCATTTTGATATATCGTCTAAGTATTTTGTTTATTCGCCTTCGGATTGAAGCGATTAAACATTATTTTTGTTTGACACATATAACACCTGTGTGCGGTACATCATCGAAATATGAGACTGTCGAATCATGACCGCCCTAAAGCTGTTATTGTGAACAAGCGCATTTGTATCCACACCGAAATAAAAATGCTTATTAATGAGTGGTGCCTGTTTGAAAAATTTGCATGCATCTCATTTTCAATAGTTATGATTTCTTTTGATATTCTTGACGTGTAATTTATTTCCGCATCGAGGTTAATTTTGTACTTTAAGCTCGAGTAAATTAGGTTTATTTTTCTTTTTCCATAAACTAATGTAGTTCCATTGTCTTTGATAGCATTCACATGCCTCATTGTAATATATTACTTAAATAATGCAATGAAATAAAATGTACACTATCAAAGCTCATAAAATATACTTCCCGACGCATGACTTAATACAGCATGAATTCAAATTACAAAATATATACGTCCGACAATATTATAAATTAAATAAAGAATTCTTACTTTCTACCAATAAATCAATACAGAGCGGAAAACTATTAATTTAATACGAACAATAATCGCGTGAGAATAAACATTTATTTGTTGCTACAGTAAAAAAATTTAATCACTTGACCCATGTTAGCATACGTGTTAGTTGTAAAGCAATAAAAGAAACTACACAGCCAATATTAAATTTAACGATTTAATATTGCATCGCCAGTACTGAATGATCTATCGTTTAAATCATAAATGTACGTAATTCGTAATGGTGGACGGGTCTCAATAAATTTGTCATCTAACATATCGTCGAATCCATTGTACCGCCTACCGCCGAATAACGCGTGAAATATGTGACGGTTTTTAATTAAACTTAGATTTGAAGGTGCTGATAAAGAAATTTAATTATTGACAGCAGCTTAGAAACACGTTTTGCTAGTGCTGATGGCCATTTTGCGGATGGGGCACTGATGTGTTTTTATTGTAATATTTATTGCTTGTTATAAAAATAATAAAGACGTCATTAGGCTATGTCCATTTCGCTTTTTATTTTTATTTTATTAATATAATCACACATTGTAAATCTAAAAGATTTTAGCTAAGATATAAATTTAGTTAATGCTAATATTAAGTATATTTATAGCTGGTATGCGATCACAAATTCCAAGCTCGATTTTAAAACACTCGAGTTCCGTAACATTTTTTGCATCGATTCATCGAATGATTTGGCGAAACAAAAATTATATAGAATCAATCGAGGAAGGCGGTTAAGCGCCGTCCAAATTAAGTTGTTATACATTTAAAATATTATAATAAAGGTCCATAAGGCCCTCTGTTTTGCAAAAAAGATACCACACGCATGCACCCTCATTAACGTGGTATACTATAATAAGAAATTAATAACGTAATCGTTTTGGTACAAAAACAACGATTTATGAGAATGATCATCGATTTTGATAATCTTTTTTAGTTTGTTTCTAAGAAATGTGATGTGCCGAGTGCTGTAATTTTGTTATTGACTGTTTCTATTGTGTTTGGAGATATTGGACAGAAAGTTATGTTTTTTAAACAATACAATTACAAGCATGAACGTTAGGCCTGTCGATTACTGACTAATCGTTGTAATACAGTTTGATGATCGTCTAATTAGTACGTAGGGAGCGTGCATGGTAACCAGGTGTTTGATGATTTAGCATCATGGGTGTGATTAGAATAATAATTTGATAGTTTGCTGTTTGAAATATTTAGAAGCATATGCTTTGCAAGATCTAACTAGTGTTAGATTTAAAATCTTTCATAGATTTAAAAAAAATATGTTTATTGGTACATAATATTTTACAATGTAATCGGAATTAACAATACACGCATTGTCATTTTAGTAATTTACACTACAAACAAAGACGTGCAAATAAATGAGAGTCAACATTATGTCAATATATTTTAATTAACTAACCTAGCCCAACTCACCATCTCGTCTCCAACAAGCTTATTCCAATGCATTAGTTCCGCTCATTCTAAGGATTTTCTTCACCATCACACTTAATTATTTCGATATGATCTTTGTAATTTATTGTGACGCCTATAGTGTCTCCGCACTCAAACATTTGCATTGCTCAGCTGTATCGATAGTCAATAATATTTATTGAAATAAATTACTTACTCAATAATTTATTTTGTTTCTGGCTTCCGTTAACGCTTTTTGAACACGGTTCAAGTTTATTGCACTTCGTACTTGTATCAGCCAGTTAATTGAATAAAAAACGTTATTATGGTAAACATCGTTTATAGATAAGGGCGAGCTATACATATCTATAATGCGTTAATTAATTATAAGAAATATTTATTTAACCTCAGTTTAACCTGAAATTAATATTGAAATCTTATGACGCTGTTTTTGTCATCACTAGCGCTCGTGGATGTATGAAAATGTTGATATAAAATTCAGACATTGAATTTATCAACTAGCAGACAGATATTTAAGCTTATCTACAATATTTTATTGCTATTATTTTAACATGTGTTGGCAACAACGCGCATTGGGTGGTCCTGTACTGAGTATTTCCAATGTCGCAAATAAAAAAATAAACCGCGTTTGGTAAACACAAGTACAATGTAATAAAAATATGTAACGATAAATGAAAACAAAACGCAATGTTTTGGTCCTGGCATATTTGGCGCATGGTGTAATTGTGAAATGCAGGTTTGTAATGTTAATAACGTTAAATACATTTTTTTATTATACGAGTTTACTATGTTCAGCGGAAAATTATTATAGAAATCATTTATAAATGAGTGCCATTATTTTACACAAAAAAAACTGGTATCAAATTAATCTAAGGTTGAAAGACCAAAGTAACTTGACCTTAAGAGCGGTTATGATTTCATTGTTAGTCTATGATATCGCTTATTACGTATTAGAAAAACATACTATTTCTCCAGTCGGGTCATACGGTTTTGTTTTTTATTATTCAAGTAGTTGTACCATACACTTCAGAAGTTAGCTGCCTCTAATTATCGTTGTATCTAATTTTATGGATCTCTAAAATACTTATCTATTCATGTATGAACGATGTAATTACGTCGATTATGTAGATATTGTGCGTTTTATCGTTCAGTCTATCTAGCTAGACCTTTTATACCTAATTTTTATTTAGGTTACGATGTAGTTGAAAACCATTTACAAATTTCCAAGAAACGAAATGACAAGATATCTGAATTTTTGAAAGCGTGTATTTTATCTAAGACTTTGTGCTGTCCGCATTTTATCGAATATGCGTTTGACCTGATTTCCACTGCGATGGTTACTTGCTCAATCATATCGATAACGTTACTTTTTGCAGAAAATTCGTATGTCAATGCAGTAGAAGTTATTTTTGAGTTTATCGAGTGCATCGCGAAGTTTGTTGGTTGCACTGACACAGTTTTCATTGACAACGTCGTGTTTTTTACTCTCAATATGTCTAGATTTTTAGGTAACAGATAAACTTTGCTAACGTAGATCATGCAGTTCATACATTATTGTCAGATAAAATTTGTCACAGAAACTTGACGTTATGCGTTGTCATGTTAGATGGAAGATGGCTTCTTAGATGTCCTTAGAGTGTAGTTAGTTTTACGCTCATACCGAAATACGAAAAATATTGTCACAAATTGGCGTCATTTCTTAATCTTAAAACTTATTATAAAAAGCTATCATGAGAGGATTTTTTTTCATATACTTTGCACATTTATGATTTCTTTTGATATTCTTGACGTGTGTTTGAGTGTTATTCAACAATACAGCCGCTGACATGTTGAGAAATAAATAAGATTATTTTTGTTTTGCTATATTATTCTTACAAATCAGGAACAATGCTCCAATAGTCACACCTATGAACCATAAAAATATAATCATACCTAAACTACAGATAAGTGTAAACGAACGGGCATATCTAGTATTAGTGTCAATGCCACGAAGTGTTTGTGGTCATAATCTAGTCTGACTAGACAGTAACTTGATACGAGTATCGCAGTTAATGTAGTATATTTGTAGTCTTAGGTCGCGATTAGATATGAACGTATTAACGGGTTAACATTAAGGGGTTGACAGTTTGCAGCCTTGTTAAACGCGGGTGGCATTGGCAGACTTACTTGACGAGTGAGAATTGACATAAATCTTGGAATTAGATTCGTTCAATTCACTAGTTCTGATGAAAATTTCATGATTTCTATTTATTGAATGAATCATATTGTAAATAGGCCGACATAATTCTGTCTTTTTTATAGAGGATAGTGACTCGACTGCACTTAATGGTGAACGGCGTGGGGTCATTAAAATTGGCCGCCATATTTGCCTTTTTTTTATACAGGCAAATTGACCTCAGTGCACTTGATGGTAGGCAGGGATGGGTCGGAGTGTCTACTAACAAGAGATGATTACCGCTCGGCAGTCGACATAATTATGCCGGCTTGTTGGAACTGGACATACAGGCTGATCCCAGAGCGGGATATACTTACGTAGGCCGCTATGGCGGGATTTAACCTTGTGTACGGTGGTCGCTACCCGGGCGGATATAAATCATATCCCACCTTGTGTATGGTGATTCGGGCGGGTATAAAATATGTCCTATCACTATCCAACCGTGTACCGACGATAGATAATCGTCTCTCATCAGACGCACACTATCTGTACCCTATACTGCTTACTATAAGGTGCAGTGGGTCACTTTGCGAGCTCGTATTAAAAATATTAGCTAGGATTCGTAATCTAAATTAAGATTTTATAATATTAATAAATGACCTTAACAATAACAGATTAAAGTTACTTGTAAGTACCTTATTTATTACCTATTTAAATTCCTGTTCAACATTCGATCACAACATCTAATTAGACGCATATGTCGATAATTACAATATTGACCAGATGGGTAGCCGATGAGTAACGTACCGGTACATTGAATTAAACACTTCATTCTACAAGTGCTTCGATTAGTAATTAATATAGTATAATTGTTTTCCTATATAAAAGAAGGTATATCGTAAAAGCCTACTTATATAACTAATCTTTGTCTATTTATTTTCCGAAGGTATGCGCGATATGCATCTAGAGGATATTTTTTATTGATAATTAATTTGTAGTATAAAATGAGTTTGCAAAGTTCACTATAAATATACAGTATATACGGTATGCCTGGTTATATATGTATTTTTTCATGTGTATTATTTTTATGAGGCTACAAGAGTAGACTTCTATTTTATTTGCAGCTTATATATATTTTGTCAACTAAATAAGTATAGTGCTGTTAAATCTACACATTAAATATGCCACGAATTTTTCATAAAATATTGAAGATAGGAATGATGTGGAGACGTCTTGATGGTCTTAGTCTCTTTATTTTAGTCTTGCTCTTATGGACATATTAATAAATGCAACTCATTTCCGCTCTGAAGTGCGATATCAGACGAAACGCTGTAAACCTAAGGTCGGTATCTAAAGATAGTCCATATTTAATAAGCCGATATTAACGACACCTTAAATTACATTTTAAGTCACAATATGTAACAGGCTTTATCAGCTAACTTTTGTTTATGCTATAGCACCAACTCAACTGAGATAAAGCTCTTAAATCGCAGCTTAAGCTTAATTTATTAAATAGTTCAATTGTTTAAATGACTACTTGAAATTTTAGTCAAAGTTCAGATTGATTTATCAATACGGCCGGAATTATACTGACCTAATACAATGCATTACATGACTACATGTATAAATACTATATACTATATACACACTATATACTATACATACCAACGTAATACGTAATTTTTTCCTACTTGTAAGCGCTTTTCCTCGAAATTGTGCGTCCAAATTATTTTAATGTGTCAATGTGAGGTCTGAAGAAAACTAATTGTCAATTTTTTAAATATTATAATATGTATATACATGTTTCTATGAATCATAAAACTGTGTTTCTATAGACAGTGTCGCAACTTGTGAACTAGGCGAAGCAATTGTGACGTCATTAACGTGAGGAAGATTGATAAGGAAAAGACGTGAAGCCTTCACTTAGGAATCCGTACTTTAAATAGATTATTCACTAGTAAATGTTTGTTAGGAATGTGTTGATACGTGTAGCTACAAATAATATAATTATATATCAAGTATCAAGTCCCTTTGGACATTCTTTAAATCTATAAATTTAGGAGCTATGTTACGACTGTGTCGTCATACATCCATTCTAATTGGCACCTACTCACTTTCTTCATACTTCCAAAATACTTTTTTGATCAAAACCCTGGCCCCTCTAACGCAGGAGTCGATAACACTATTAATATCACCTATATTATTACCTAAACAAAAGAGGTCCACTCACACACACTACGACAAAATATAGTGCACGTCTTCCCTCCCCTTTGGACATTGTGCGTACAATTTGATCCTCACACTTGCAGATTGCACTTTGTAGGTATGACACGTAGAGAGAAGCCATATGTTAACAGTTTGAAGTCTTATCTTGGAAACGTTCTGAAACTTCAGAAATATAATTTTATAAAATTTCTTTGAAGACATCTTTAAGAGAGTTTTCCGTCAGTATCCTTTTACGGATAGACATTTCCGTTTTAAATTTCATAAGTGAAGAGAAATACAGAACATTTTCAACATGTTATTTACGCTTCAGCCTATTTATGTTACGACTACTAATGAGCTTTCCAACCTTGAGCCGTATTTAAGCAACGACCTCTAAACAAGAAAAAATATACGCAAAGGAAAAATTTCTTAAGAGCGGCAACTTAGTTTGAAATACTGGTAATTAAATGAATCTAAAATCCGGATATTTAATTTGGGTGAATTAAATATTTAATTTTAAGATGAAATATTCTATATTATATCTAAAGCCTCTTTCATTTTCTATATTCAAGCCGGTTTTCACATAATTATGGAAATATTTATTCATCGTACAATAATTTTATAGATCATGTAATAATCATTGTAATGTAACCTTTATTGTTAATTGATTACGGTATTGAATGGTGTTGATGTTATTAATTAAATATCTTGTAGGAGTTCTTCAGTTATTGCTTCATCTGTGTTTACTTAACGGGGCAGGCATTTACACGTGACTTCGTCTGTATAATTTAGAAAACTGTAATTGTGGGAGATTTTTGGACAATATTTAACATTTCTACATTACGCGTGAGTTATGGTCGCTATAAAATAGTATATTAGCTAATAAATGATTATTAAAAAAAATACTTAATACGTTTTTTATATGAAATCCCAAACAAAAAACCAGAAAATAATAATTAAAGATACCATTACGTTAATAACTAACTTTTCAGATATAATTTTAAATACCTCAAAACATAAATTAATAAGATTTTAATGCTATCTATTGAAAGACAATTGTAGAGATGTTAAAACGTCGATGTTGTACCGGATTAAGAGAGTTCTTGCAGGATTTCGGTAGTGTAAGTAAATCCCTGTACAAATATCCAGGCGCTAGCATCCTGTCGCCGGGAAGGCGCTTCTCACTTAATACGTTTTCATTGTTTAACGTCACGAGATTTTTCATTCTTTAATTCTTAGAGTTATGAATACAAAATGTTGTTATATTTTTTCGGAGTCATATTGTCTATGAAGCTATAAATTGCAGTCAAAAAGGGTGTCTGTTTAAGATTATAGATTTTGAAATGAAGAAAGAAATGTTTACATATATAAAATATGTCGATGAATGAAATTCTTAATTTGACATCGATAAATTTTCATATTAAATTATATGAAACAACTTTAAATAAACATTGTTAATCAGTTATCTACTAATTGGAAAAGGTACCCTTCTTTGGAATAAAGAATGTGTGCTGTGATTTTATACATTTTATTTAATGGCGGGCCATCATTGTCTGATATTCAGCATGGTGCACCTACATATTTTTGCGATCAAAATATTTTAGATGCGTTATTTCGGCATTTACCCATAAGCCACATAATTAAGGTTTATTTTTTTTTTACATAACAATTTGGTATATTGTTTTAGTATTCTTTTTATTCTCTTCCTTTCTCCCGCAAACTTGAAGCTAACACTTAACGTTAACAGCCATGGCAGCGCAAGATCTAAACTATGCTATGTTATGGTAATGAAAATACTAGGATTAAGGATATTATAGGTTCATGTCAATTTATTTTATTAAGAATTTAGTCATGGGTCTTTATTTTCAATAAACGATTTACAATTTGATTAACAAAAAATATTTCGTATTCAATATATTGAAAAATATATAATATAAATTGCTATTAGAACTAAATTGAAGATCTTAAAATATTATAGCGGTCTAGTGGTTAAAATGAAAACGCGCATAGCTACTTGGAGAGCGGCATGTAGGTTAACACAAGCTTCGGGATGAATCTGGAATACCTACCGCAGGCACGATCCTGCGGGATTTGCCGGGATTACACGCGTTTATCCCGACTAACTCCCGCATCTATGCTTCTGATATCTGCAGCGTATGCCACAAAACATGAAGCAGAAGGCTTGCCTGAAAATGACTTAATGTAACAATAAACATTTTTTTCTCGGTTTGAAAATTGTTTGAATGACTATTACCAAATCAAATTGATGTCCAAAATGAACTAATATAAATTCTTACATATCAGATACTAAACATATTTTAACAATATATAATTTACAAGATTCTGAATTGTTAACACGACCTTGTGAAGCCAGACGTAATTCAGAACAACTGTATTTGCATTTACATTTCTATAAACACGTGTGTCAGTGGCAAAGCGTTTATACAACTCGATTCCTACCGGCTTCCCTTTTAGGTTTATTTTTGTTTGTCTTAGTTTTTGATCTGTTAAATTGACCGCGATATGATGTTATCAAATTAGAGGATTTTTTTTCATCGGGTTACTTTTTGAAAAAATTCCCTCTTCGCCACTGACGTGTGTTTCATTTCATTCGACGCTGCGGCGCTGAGTCTATGTAATATTACCAAGTAAGCCTTCTGTACGACTCGCGCTGTGGCGAAGCTATTTCTTCGGGATTTGACGTTATCTTTTAACCCAGCATAATTACTTCGTTTAAATCCACTGCAAATGAAAATATTATTGTGGCTTCGTTCTTTTTACAAATTAAATGTAAATCCTTTAATTAACGCGATTTTATCTCGTATGCTGATTAAAAGCTTACGCGTTTTAGTCTTGATTGTGAAACTCAGCGTTGGTGAAGATTTTGTTTAACTAAATTAAACGAAACGACTGCGTTATAAGCAACATATTCATACCACATAGGTCTTCGTAGTGCTACATATTGCAAATATTATTTTACGCTCGCGATCTTTGACTGCCTCGGTGGCGTAGTTGTATTGCATGTCCGGTACAATAGCGCTCTGAGGTCCTGGGTTCGAATCCCGGGTCGGGAAAAGTAATATTTGGGTTTTTTCTGCTCAGTATCAGCCCGGAGTCTGGAATTTGTGCCCGATATGGCGATAGGCTCGCCCCCTATCACATCATGGGACGGAACATACTTGGCGAAAAGGGGGTGCCCTAGTTGCGCCTCTGCATACCCCTTCGGGGATAAATGCGTGATGTTATGTATGTATGTATCTTTACATATTTGACGTTGAGTCTAATATCCATATTTTACATTGCTGAACAAAAACATACAAAGATACCTAGCAGCGAAGAGTCCGTATAACCCAATTTCTAGCGGCTTCTCTTTCATAATTTATATGATATCTAATAATCATAAGAACGATTTCGCAACTGTATTTATGCATATTACTTATTGCGTCGGGTTATTTCGGAAAATTTCACCTTTCACTATTGGTATCCAGAACAGCATGTTTTTTTTATTTATTTTTTTTATTTCTTAGAATGACGTAACGGACTTGCCGTTGCCTGATGGCAAGCGATACGACCCATAATCAATAGAAACACTAACACCTTGAATTACAAAGTATTGTGGAATACCACCACCGCACTCGCCATCCGGAGACGTGAGATGTTAAGTCTCATTATGTCCAGTAGTTACACTGGCTACAATGTCCTTCAAACCGGAACACAACAGTGACTACACACTGCTGCTTGGCGGCAGAAATTGACATAGCAGTGGTACCTACCCAGGCGGACTCTCACATATGAGAAACCTACCATAAGCAATTGCAATATTAATTAATAGTATTGGTAATAATAGGTTTTTCCTGATTGTACTTTTTTGGTGTTATCTATATAACTTCGGCCAATTTCAATAAATTATGAATATCTTTGATACGATTGTTAGAACAAATCAAACAAAATAAGTCGTTTATAAGTATACTGTATTGAAATATTATCATATTGTATATACATATATTTATGTAATAATATTTTGTACCTTATATGTTTCGATATTTATGACATTACTTATTTTATGTTTGTATTTATTATTAATTGGCTTATTTTCATTTATGTATGTTTTATTTGTAAATATCAAGTTACCCTGATGCACCTACCTTATTTATTTCTGTACCACCTTATGTTTGACTCGGAGAGAATGGTTTGGCATTAAGTTCGCCGATAAACATTTGCATATAAAGTGCAAATAAATTAAAAAATATATATTATGATTGGTCCATTTTCGCTATCGATCGAAAAAGAGTGAATCTGAGCATTTATTGAACGCGATCCAGCCCCTTAGGATGTCCAACAAAAACGAAAGTCGATGTCGTTTAATTTTGATCTCTGTGATTGATCGAGAGGTCAATGCGTCAGTCACGTGGTAATCTTTCAACCAATCCCAATAAAACGATACGGAGTCGAGTCCTGTTTTTTTGCTATATTCTAAGACACCATATACTACACTATTTTATTTTGTCCAGAATTTCACTTTAATACCTAATTCATCTAACTAAGGGTTGCTTAATATCGAACTCATTCAAATAAAAACTCTTCGATATTTGAAACTAAAATTAACCGCCTAATAATAATGCAATATGTTGTCAAAAGTGACGTTTTCATAACAGATAATTATTTTGTTATAGTCGACGTTGACGTAGGGGTTTGATTTATCGGTTTCGCGGGGCCTAGGGGTCAGTTTAAGTATCTATATTAGATTTTTAAGGCGAATATCAACACGCGTAACAATGATATTGCAGAATAATTTGTTATTATCAATAAGTAAAAAAATTAAGCATAAGGAAAATACGCAACGCATACTTAAGATATGCACTATACTGATTGTAAAAGGTTTTTTATAATAATAATATACATACTCTACTTAATAGCTATTAAAAAGCAATAAGTGAAATTAAGTATTACTATGAAACTCAGAAGTAAAGGTTTTTTTTTTTTTTATTATTTTTGGTTCACAAAACTGGGTACAATATTAATTTTAAAACATATAAAGTAGTACATGCGATAATAGGGTACGTAGCAATAACATTGTGCCCTTCTAGATGTGAACACTACATGCGAAAAGGGCTTGCGTTTACTTAAATAAGTCAGTCAAAATACTGATTAGAAATTTTTAAATTAAATATTATCGCATGAAGAAAACATAATCACATGTTTCTTTTTTATCGCTTTAAATATCTTTTGTTTTATTTTTGCTAACCTACGAAATGGCTGAACGAATTTTGTTAGATTTATTTTTAAGAAGCGAAAGGTACTTAATATGTAATATTAAGAGTAGTCCAAACTAGATTTAATCTGAATGAGGACTTTTATGTGGAGCAACTGTGATTTAAACGAATTTAATGGATCATAGAATAGATCGCAATTCTATCAATTGTTTTCTTTCGTCACTAAATCTGTTTTATGTTTACAATAGATAACTTCTAATTATTATGAACAATTGCGTAAATGAATCTATAAACTAATCAATTACAATGTAGAGCAGATAAGAAGTATACATTTTTATACGGTGAGTGGTACATGTCAGCCAATTATGACTGGTATTATGATGACGATAAAGTGCATAATTCAGTTTTTTTTATAAAATAACGCATCATGTAATACAAATTCATCTAGATAATAAATAAAATTGGTTATCTTTCTTTTAATCAATATTTTATTTTTATTTTCTTTTTACATTCAAGAATGGAATCCGGAATAAAGGTTTTACTTAGGTAAAATATTAGGGCTTATCTTTTAGTACCGAGGGAGGGAGTGGTTAAAAAAATATTCTAGTAATAATTACCTTTATATCCATTGTAAATAATAACTTATAGTTGTTTTATTACTAGACTATTATTATAAAGTAAATAGCTTTAATGGTTATGAATTTTCTTATTAATATAAAACATTTTAATCGCTTTACTCAAAAGATTTTTGATTGTCGCTTAGATATAATTGCCGTTCAAGCGTCGTTATATATATGGATAACCAGATAGGCTAGCTGTTTTATGATAGCAATGTGTAACAATGTACGGAATCCTAAAGAATTGCTTGACCTAGAGACAGGAACTTCTGCTCTCTAATCCAATGATGGATTACATAGATTGTTGATAAGAACAAGTATAATTAGTATATCATATCCGGTAAATATATGATTTCGTCAAAGGATTCTCCGCCGCCGACATTGACAAAACTTATGCAATCGGTTGACAATTTTTTATAATACTACGTGTATTTTCATTAAACAGGTCGGAACAATTATAGTTACCGCTAAGAAACACATCCTTATGTCTATATTTGGATTACGTTGGTGATGTATTTGTAAGCTATGGTCGGTGGTGGTGGGTGAGGGCTTGGGTTCGCATCCCGGGTCGGACCTAAAATAATAGTGACTGGGTTTTTAAATATTAAAAATTACTTAGTCGTAGCCTGGAGTCATGAAGTTGGCAGTGTCAACCTCCATGCTGCGGAAAGCACGTAAAGCCGTTGGGCCTGCGCTTGATCTTTCCTGCGATGTCGGATTGCTGTCTCACTAGACTATGAGAGTGATGGAACAGAGAGTGCACCTGTGTATTTGGCACACACTTGTGCACTATTATATCTCCTGCGAACTTGGTTGATCTCAGTTGAGTTTGGCGGCCGTGGCCGGAATTCGACTAGGAGGGATTCATTCATTTCACATTACACTTAGAATCAGATTTTGTGTAATCAATTTGACTTCCCCGGATAACTCAATTCATTTAATTTTCAAATTCAATCAAAATGTTTGAATACTTATTGCAAAATTAATAAGCATGCTTAAATGTCAATTTCGAATATTTTTCATAGACTATGAAGATGGCCTGTTGGATAATTCAGGTAACAAGTACAAAGATATCGATAGCACGTTATCATTAAGCGTTTGTCAGTCGTTGACCCCACGTCGGCCGTTTATTTACTAACTTCGACGATTTGTATTGAAAATGTAGATCATAATATTACGTATTAAATGGAACTGCAGTGCTTTAATATACATTTATTTTATATTTGTCTAGATATTGCACGCGGTTTCGCCCGTGCAAAAGGCTTTTCTACTACTAAAGTCCCTTAAACTCTATAGCAATTCACAACGTCTGTACGACACCAACGCCATCTATTTAAAAATAAGGATAAAAATGTGTATTTTTTGTCATGGCAGAAAATTATTGGGATAAAATGTAGCTTATGTGTTAGTACAGGACATGGTCTAAACGTGTGCCAAATTTCATCCCAATCCTTTCAGCTATTTCTGTGTTTACTACTAATAACACAAACTTTCGCAATATAATGACGTGCATAGAGCTTAAATAAATAGATCGGTAATATTCCAATATAATATAGTTTAAACTTATATAAGATGTATTAAACAACAATGAATGTTAATTTTATAGAAGGTATTGGATGTATCTTTCCATAACTTAAGTAGAGACTCTTTCTTACATAACATAATGCAATCATTAGCAACAATACACCGTAAATCATACCTTCATATACATAATAAATTTCACTAGAATTAAGTACAAATAAATCAAGAAACGAACAAATAATCTTTATTAAAAATAATATTTTATTGATTTCAATTACTTATTCACTATTAATTAATAAATTACCTATAAAACCCGTCATATACAAACCTAAAATTCTATTCTCTATGCAAATAATAAAACGTGCTAAGTAATAGCTGAATAATTTTCTAAACATATTCAATGAAACAATGTGTTAACAAAAGTGAAATTTATGCGTCGGCTTCACTTCAAAGAAATGTTTGCTTTGGCGACTCGAGATTACGTTGTCTTTACAAAATTAGCCCGTTTATATTACGAAGGTTAGACAATGTTTACGCGCTCCGTTAGTTTCGGAAGAAATCTCCCTTTGACAGTTATGCCTGTCTAACCAGTGGGAAAACCTCCGAATTTTCATTCCACACAACCTTAAGAAGTTTTTGTAAAGTAATTTAAATGGTTAAGAGCCAACTCCGTGTAGGTATAATTATTTCTATGTTTACACGAATGTGAGACATCGAAACAACTAATTTCGAAAGAAAAATATAGTAATATAAAAAACCACGAGAAAATCTGAAATATTGTTGTATTTTGATGTTCGTTAAGGAATATTATCCGGCTATGAAACGATTAGCCACGGGTTGACTCCTATGAGTGGGAGGATATCCTTAATCCGTAATTGAGTAATCGACTGCCTTGGTGGCGTGGTGGTGCCTGCTTGATGTGACAAACCCTCCGAGGTCTCGTGTTTGAATTTCGGGTCGGGCAATATTGGGATTTTGTACTCAGTATCAGCCTGGACTCTGGAATTTATGCCCGATACAGCGATAGGCTCGCCCCCTAACATATCATGGCTCAGATGACACATGACGAAAAGTAGTTGCCATGGTTACCACTTTGCCTGTCACTCCTCGGCAGACGCGTGATGTGTTTTGATTAACGATTATTTTTTTACGGGTCTGAGCTATTTGTGTGACAAGACAATATGACCTTTGGGTATTTTTATACATATATGTAGGGAGGACCTAATAGCGTAATGCACTTAGTGCGTGCTCTTATGAAGATCAAAATCAGATAGGATTGGAAAGATCCAATACCAATACCAAAAGGTATATTCATTAACATGGCGATGAAACTTTCTATTAACTTTTACAAAGAAGTCTTGGATAAAATATAATTCTTAGCCGCTAGAAATTAATATCACAAATATTTACAATTTATCATTCTCATAAAGTAGAAGAGAGCACCTGCGTTTAAGTTGAGATTTACAAATCTGAGTGCCACTATAATTAACAGCATCATCAGAAGCTAGAGAGCACAACTAAAACAAAAAAACAAAATCATTAAACGTTACAAAACCCTTTTAAAACGGTATTCGCTGTATATCTCTTTGTGATAACGTTAAAAGTAACAAAACGGTATTTAAGATGTTCCAAATTGTATTCCATCACGCCTCTTCCGTTTTCTCAGAGCAGGCAGAGGTGTAACACGTACACTTTTCGCCAAATAAGTCTACAGGTTTGCCTATTACCCTTTGTCGGGTGCGATTCGGAACTGATTCCTAATAGAAAACTCAATATTACTATCCAACTCGGGGATCGAACCCATGACCATAGCAATAGTGAGTCTTACTGCAAATCGTCTACGGCTCGGTGCCGTAGTTTTGTAAATTTCATTTTGAAAATAAAATAAAAGTTTTCTATACCCATTACAATACAATACAAAAACTCTTTATTGCACACACACGAAATACAAATATAAAAAGGACACAAACCAAATATTATTATTAAAACAAAAGCATGATGCACATTAGGCGGCACCCATTTTGTGAGCTAAAATAAAATTTGTAGACACTATATTTCATGTATAATTTAAATTATCGTTATCAGTTAATTCGACTCTGTACTACATTTATTCGATTTTACTATCACCATACAGCAGGATAATGATAATGTATCGACTTCTTAACTGATATGCTCATTGCTCATATATTGGCCCATTGAATGACGTAGTTTATTATCCAGATCCTGCAGTGGAACCAGACAGACATACTATATCAGTAGTATTTATCTTTGACGTTGCTTTTAGATAATTGCGACATGTTTTAGTTTGCTACGACTATGCGCATCCATAATCGTTGATTTCTCATCCTCTCCTGATCGTCCTGAGTCGAGGTTCGTAATCAGTTAGTGGGTTGCTCTTAGCATGGTTGATTAATTTTCAAGGGTTGCGAGCGCCTAAACTGCTCACCTAAAAGTCCGATGTGTATAAGCCGGTCCTTGCTAGGCTAACAAACGTAGGGTCATGTTAAAAATGATGTGTTTTTACAATTGATAGATTTTATTCAACAAAATTTTGCCCATCATGTCGGTGTATGTGAGTTTAGTAAAATAAAGTGATTAAAAGCTATATTTGTTATATTTATGTGATTAAATATTAATCTAGCTTTCAAAATAGTGTAAGAAGTTATTTGAACATATGGAATCCGATAAATAATTCAATTGATTAAAATTTAGGTACTCAATATTGAACATTATTGTCAAACTGGCATATTCCTGCTGTCATCAATAAAAGTCTGTTTCCTTTTTGGCTTTATGAATATTATCTATATTTTATTTTATCGTTATGTATTTTTAATAATACGAAATATGTTTGTATGTGTGTATGTAAGAAGAGAATGCAGATAAAAATGAACGGAATTTGCAAAAAAATCGCACACGAGTAGCCCGTTTCCGGGATTAACATATAGGGTACTTTTTATCCTGGTAATTTGCTCCCATGGGTAATAATGTGTTTTTTTTTTTAAATAGATAGCGCTGGTATCATATCATGGTTTAGAGATTTGTCTCTTAAAGTGAAGTAGTCTATAGCATTCACAAGTAATGTCGTATCCTATTAGAGAAAGAATTAAAATCAGTTCAGTAGAATCAGAGATTAGCCCTTACAAACATACAAACATCTACTCTTTATAATATTAGTATAGATTGAAAGTAGTATTTAAATAACACTGTTTTACGGATTTTATCGTGACTTTTTAAATTATAATTTTCTCCCGACGTTTCGAAGACAGCCTTAGTGGTCACGGGCGGGACTGAGGTGTTGGTCATCCGCAAAGTCAAAGTTCAATATCTATCTACATTTTAAAATTATTAATCTACTTTGAATTTTTAGCTATTCACGGACCGATCTAGGCAGAACGAGCTAGAAAAAAAATATAATAAGTAAAATAGTTTTATTTCAATGAATAACATTCGCGTAAACATAAGAAATCATTATGAAAGTAGGATTTCAATAACGCAATAAATGACTCCAAACAACTCACGAGGTAACACGAACACTCGACCCGCGTCACGGGTTCAAAACCGAAAACCCGACACTGTTTTTCCGCTTCCACTATCTCATTCATAGAAATTATAACAAATTTATGTACGTACGACACCGGAGTTATTTTTATATCTTCTAATGTTAATTGAAATGACATGGCCGGTGTCGGGTCGAGTCTTTTTCTTTTTATTGAAATGCGTTTGCGTTTGCCCGTTGCCGTACATGAACTTTCTTTTACGATATCTATCGTTTACTTGCAGGGTTTCACTTTTACGTGTGTTTTATAATATATTTCTGAGTTCATGTAATGTCGGTTAAATTTAAAAAAAAACTTTTTTTTCGAAACATCTAGATGGACTTCTAATTGATAATAATATATAATTGTTTTTATTGAACATTGTATATTACTCATTTATCATTATTATTACCTTAAGATATTTTTGTTATGTTTCGATCAATAGTACAATTGTCTAAAATCTATTAATATTAACACTATATCTCCTTACGTATCTATTGTAAATTAAGGGTATTATCACAATTAAAGCGATTAATTCAGTAACTAATTCAACAACTCAATTTTCGAAATTCCACGGCCGAAACATCTAAATATAATTTATAATATGCTTAAGAATGATAAGACAATAAACCGATTATCTTATAAGCTTTATCCCTAAGTACTTATTAAATTCAACAGCAAAAACCACCAAAATCTTTAGTAAATTGTAATCAGCTCTTAAAGAAATAATTTTCCTGTTTAACGATCTTTATTTTGGTCTTAAAATCCGCTTTATATATCAGCACTAAACGAAAGTGTTTTTCAGATTAGTCGCATTTAAAAACATAGCTTTAGATGAACAGAAACCTTATTGTGAGAATGCAGTCGGCGTTTATTGGAATTAAAAAAAAATCACCTACCGTGTAGTAATTACGAGCGAGAGTAAATTCGAGGATTCCTTGAATATTTACATAATACATTAGTGTGCGTTATGAGTTAATTAATTCTTGTATTCGATTTTAAACGTCGTTGAGAAAAGAAAGTTTAATTTTTCAAATTGTTCATTAGTTTGAACGAAATTACACATGTTATAACAAATTACATTATGGTCACCACATGGAAACCACGACTATCATTATATTGGATTACGCATATATGAGTTTGTTTATTTATATGCCCATATCTCTTTGATGTGAATGTAATTTTTTGTGCCGAATGTCATTGTAGGTTTGTTTATTATATTTTAAAGTCCTTAACCAAATATGTATCAGGGATCGTGTCATTGTAAGTGCTCCAATGCATGATACATTTCAACTAGATCTCTCAAATGAAACATACAATTCTAAAAATTTTACTCAGGTTTGTAATCAAACAATAATTTTGTTCACAGTCGCGTTTCCAAGCGGAGAGACAACCCAACTGTCTGTTCAAAGAGGAATTTGTGGACGGCTACAACAGATACCACCTGGTCAAGAACGAAGACCGATACATAGGGTTCAACCGGCGCGGCGTGCAGCTGCGGCGCGGCAAGAGCCGGCTGCCCGAGCGGCTGCACAAGTGCTTCTCGTTCATGAAGGAGAACCACGACTTCGACATCAACAGGCACAACAACCTGCTGGCCAACACGAAGACGTGGCGCTCGCAGCGTAGGCGACCCCCGCCGCAGAACTCCATCAAGCCCCCGTGCCACGGCGTGCGCCACCACCACGGCAGGCATCAGAGGCGACGGAACTGCGACGGCACGTAGGCGTCACGTCGGCGACACATTAGCAGCTTCACGCTTCAACGCTTCGCGCGTTCCGTTGCCAGCTGTCGTTGGACATTGTGAGTGGACAGAGTATTAGTCAACTATCGCAGTATTATTACAGTGACGTGGACTGGATAGCGTTAGGTTAGTCGCGGTGGCCGCGGCGTTTCAAACGCCGCATGAATGGTAGCTAAAGCGAGAGAGCAAACATTTGAATGGGGGAAAAAACGCCGAGCCGGGACGTCGTCCGGAGCTGTGAAATTCCTTAAGGTCGTGTAACATCATGGCGCTCGTTTGCTCATGAGCCAGCGGTCGGACTCGTGCTCTAAAAGGAAAAAGGTTTTCTGTGGAACGAGCAAATAGTCGCACCGGTCACGAGTCTTCCGACAGACCACCGCTGAACTCGACACCGTTCGACGTCGTCGCGTCGGCCGCACCGTGTCACGTGACACTCCGCGCGGGACACCACCGTGCCGCATGCGCATGCGCCTAGTGGACGCGTTAAAGCTCGTAACCTACTGCTCCGGCTGGCCCGCTATAATGTAGCAAAACGCCTTTACGTCAATTCTCAGTGTGTTATTATTTAAAACGCTTTACTATTAAGTACGGATTGTGTTATCTGCTTGTAAATATAATAAAACCATCGTGTTTACTTATTTATCGAAAAAAACTTTAATCAGAAATTTGTATACGTAGGTATTAGATGTAAAGTTGTATTAAAATGTTTTTTATGTATTTAATTATCGGTATTTAATCTATCCGACCGACCGCTCTCTTGTGATTAGCCACAGTTGATATGACCTAGTTTTCTCTACTAACTTCATGTACTGAAACTATTTCCTTATTAATGTTCATAATGAATATTTTCGTGCGATTCTGTGAATTTGATTGTATGATTTTGAGCGCTTTGTAAATATTGTTTTAGGAGTTCGTATGTGAGTGATAGGTTTTTTTGAATCTCTTTAATATCGAAATTCGTGGATTTCTATTGACGCTTGTAGTAATTTTTCGAGTAAATACGCGCCTGTGTTGAATGCAGAATGCCTTAACTTTAATGCAGTTGTACATCGTGTCTACCTATTATTATATAAAGATTAATCTAAGATCTGTGCCATAGTGGGCTAGCAATGTTAGCTGCCAGTTCGCATTGCAGCTATGTTCTATTTGTGTCTGTAAACTTTGTAGAAAATCAATATTTATCTTAACAGTACATGCTAATTGTAAATTTTCACTTAGAGGTTATATCTAAACTCCATAATTTTGTATTTATTCCATTTGTATTGATGATTGAGAATTGTGTGGACCTCTACGTGAAAATATATAAAATTTTAGAAAATGTAATATTGTACCTTGTATCCATTGTATACTCGTATTGAACGACTGATTCCGAACATTGTGGATTTAATCAAAACCTTTTTATATGACGGAAACCTTTTGTAAACTCATTTAATACAAACGTTTAAAGTGAGTACAAAAGTGAATACAGCAAAAATTTTGTATTAGCCGACAGATTTTGTATGAACTCCACTGAGTTTTTAAGAATGTACCTAAAATTTATTTTCATTTATCATTAACGTCAATGTTTTAAAAACATATTTAGCTATTTTTTTTTTGTAGTTACAAACTTGACAATAATTCCAGCATTTTGAATTTTGCAAAGTTCGGATTCGGTCTATCTATTATATTAAATGTTAAAAGTAAATGTGAACAGAAATCGCTACACATTCCTCGATTATTCCATAGTACGTAGTATACAAACAAAGACATTCAAACATTCCAAACAATGTTTAATAGTTTTACAAAATATGCGCTTATATACATAATAAATTCGTGAATGACACTGTGTATTGTAACACTGTGTCTAATTATAAGTATTCAGATGCAAACGAAATATAATTGCTAAGAAAAATTACAAAATTAAATCATATTTAACTCGCCAAAGTTGTGTCATTTCTTTAAGAGATCCTTGCTTTAGAAAAATAGGTACGTCTTGACCTGTTTTGTTGTAGCAATCCACTAGAGTCTAGACTTTTAAAACCCGATGAAACAATAGACTAGCGTAGTTAATTATATCCTAAACTCTTCAAACAAAGCTGTTTCGTATTATATTCCACACCTATCCCCTTTTTTTATTTATTACTAGTTTATAACCCTCAGTTATCCTTTCATTTTTAATATAACATGTTAACTTTCTGTGCCAACCTTACTAATGTAATGAGAATTCCTATCCCATTAATAATCCTATTTGTCCAAAAGTAGCTTAACCGGGTGCGGCCACAAAAAAGCGATATTTCCAATAATCTCGCCGGAAGAGGGTGTTTGCGGGTGAAATGTAAGTTTAAGAACAAACAGGGTAAAGTGGGGCTAACTGGGCGTGATGCCACGGGTTCGGGATGGGAGTGCGTGCGCGCGCCCTGATTAGCACCTACAACTGCGTAGAGAAGCTTGGGGACAGAGGTTAATCTTTATTATTCTTTCTAATTTTTTTATGCAAGTTATGCTATGATAAAATACATAAAGAAATGAAAAGTGAATTTACCTCTTTTAAAGATCTATTGGTTCCATTTTACATCAACTATAATTTTTACGAAAGATCAGGGTACTTATTCTCTATACAAATTATTTTAAAAAGTACTTAAATAGGACATCACGAAAAGACAATTGAAAATGTCATACAGAATAACATTCCACGTTAATTTCACGAAGATAATGTAACACGGTCGCGTTGTGGGTTTACAGTGTCATAGATAATTAGGCCCTGTATGCAATTTTATAGTATTTAATGTGGCTAGACATATTGTTGATGGTGTAAAAAATAGCTGTTGAATGACAAGTAGTTATCAAGCTTCATGATAAACATCACTTCCGCCAATAGACAACAACAACAAATTATTAATGTTCAATATCACTTTTTTTCTTCATTATCCTCGAATATTACAAGTAGATTATGAAAAAACAAATATATGTATATTAAAATGTTTTGAAAAACTACTTTAGAAAAATTATCCAAAATATCAGGAGCATTATTCTCTATCCCGCACGTTATTTTAACAGTGCGTAACAAGCACGTAACACAACGCATCATGTTTAGGACTATAGAAATTTGGCTTACAGAATACCATTCCACGCACATTTCTCGAAGATAACATGACACGGCCGCGTTACGCGTTTACAATATCATACAGAATAAGGGCCCAGGAGATAATTATAATATACAAAAGCGATAAAATCCGAAAAATACTTTTATTAAAATTATCCAAGACATCTTAAACCTATAATTATTTGTATTTTGACGCCTTTCAATTCCGGGGATGTCCCACGCTAACTGACTCAAAATCAGGGTATATAAATTAAATCGATAAATAATCTTCTCTTATCCTTTGCTGTTAAACGAACAATATTTGTATATCATGTGTTGTTGATAAAGCGATTGTATATTTACAGTACATATGTGGAACAAAATCTCAATTACATATTAAGTAGTTGCTATTTGTCTTCTCATTAGTGTAGTGGCAGCTGGCTTTGAAACTAACGAACTTCTGGGTTCGATCCTTTATCATCATTATCATCATCATCATCATAATCAGTAGCCTATATCTTTGTCCAGTGCTGGACATAAATCCCTTCCAATATGCGCCATTATATTATACTGTCTACACCCTGTCGCATCCACTTCTTGCCAGCGACCTATCGCAGATCGGCACTCCACCTAGCTGGTTCGATCCTTAGGTCGATTTAAATAAAAATTACATATTTTTACTTTAAAGGCATTGACTGCGAGACAGAGACTGAAATTTGCTCGACATGACGATGGTCACAATTTACTCCTATTCCTACCCCCGTCGAGGATACGTTTAGCATAACTTATGAAAACTTCTTACGTATCAAAGTAAAACATGTTCGGATCACAAACAAAGAACTAACGGCTTAATAAACACGATTCACAAAAAAACAATATTGGTATTTAATTTAGATAATAACTCAAGTGATCTTACAAACTGTTCTGCAAACGAATACCATATTAACATTGGCAGTGAAGTGTAAGAAAATATCAGAATTTGGCACAGATATGTTTGTAAAACGCTTTCAAGAGGTTTTCAAATAATGTTAGGTAAGAAAAATAATGTCCATTGGTTATTTGCATTCGTTGTTATAATACTGTTGGCACAATTTCCAGCTCGGTATAAAACGATATTTGGAGAAAATTTATTGTTGTTTGTGCAAATCTTTAATTTATATCTTAAATTGAATTGGTTTACCATTTTGAAGACAAATAAAACAAAGGGATTTTATGTTACTTATAGAGTTACTTATTATGAGATAAAATTTAAAAACTCATTTGCCTACATTGTACTTACTGCTGCCAGTCCCCTCTCCATTATAGGGTCGAATTTACAAACTTTTTCAACTATTGCAGAAAGAGTTTGGCTTTGTTTTTAGGACTGAACATTTGATCCACATAACTATAGAAGACTCAGATATGCCGTAAAAATCTAAATGATACCGGACTTGGGATTCGACTCCCAAGTCTTATTGCCGATACACTTCCAGACTAAGGCGACGAAAACATTGTTGAAATAGTCATAAGCATGTGGTTTAATAAATCTTCAATAAATATTTAAGGCAAACAGAGGGTGACTATAACCACTTATCTGTCCACGTGAGCGACAACTCGTAGCGTGAGAAATTGTGAAAGAAAACTTAAAAACACTTACAAATGATGTTTCGAACAATGTTATTTATTTCAATATTGCTTTTTACACAATAGTTACACAACTCAATACGAGATAATTAGCGTGAGTTTTAAATATATTATAGTTTAATATAAACTAATAGACAACAATATAATGATCATGATCCAATAGAAATAGTTTTTACATTTTTTTGTGTACTCTCGATATAGCGTGATTTCTGATGAAACGAGCAAATCACTCGCTTGGTGATAAACACCACAACTCCCAATAATCATAAGCAACACCATCCAGAACTTTAAATTACATAATTCTATATCAAACTGCGCTACCAATTTAAATCTATTAGACTATAATAAAATGATGAGACTTTGATTTCGCTGATTTTTTTATGCGAGCACAGAAATGCGACCCGTGCTCCTGATGGTAAGTGGAGTGGGGTCCAATAGAATGTCGACTGACGAGAGATACCCCTAGACAGTCGGCACAACAGTGGCGAAGCGTCCATACAACCCGATTCGTAACGGCTTCCCTTTTAGGTATATTTACGTTTGTCCTAGTGTTCGTTTTCTGTCAAATAGGCCGCGATATGTTAACTAAAGCATTATTTTTTGCATCGGGTTAACTTTTGAAAAATTTCATCTTTGCCACGGCGACACAATTATGCCGTATCGAAACCTGATATACACAGGTTGATCCTGAACGCAACACACTGACGTGGGCCACTATGATGGGTTTCAACATCTTCTGTACGGTGGTCGCTATCCGAGCTGGTATCAAATATATCCTACCACCAGCAGACGTAACCTCTATTAGCGACAATATTCGACGACACAATATCAATCTAATAACATCCTGTCATCAATCTATTTCTGTCCTAAAACTAATATTATCAACGTAGATAATTGTGTCCAATACACACAATTATTAACATAAAGTCTAATTTACATCGATCGAGTAGCAGTCTTATGTCATAGCCAAATATGCCAAATAAAGCAACGGAACTAAAATTGAACAAAAACTTGAATTTAATTATAGAAGTGAAAAATACACATTACATAATATTTGTTCATGTCAAATACACAGATCCTTCAATAAAATTGATTGGTTTGATTGTTAACATGATAAAGAATGAGAAAGAAACTAATATCATAAACGGCGTCCAATCTTAACGAAGATCAGTCTGGTACACAGGTGATGTTATAGCTTATAGTGCACAAATGTGTGCGCAATACAGGTGCACTCTTTGTTCCTTCACTCTCATAGTCCGGAGACGACAGTTCGACGTGGCTGCAGAGAGATCAGGCGCAGGATCAATGGCCTTTTGTGGTTTCTGAGGCACGGGGGTATCACACCGCCACCTTCCTGACTCCGAGTTGGGACTCAGTAATTTTTAAGATGTAAAAACCTAGTCACAATTAATTTTGTCCCCCTCAGAATTCAAACTTGGGCCTCAGTGATCTAAATCCTAAGTCATCTAAATCCGTTCTAACAAACATATAAACATCAAAACATTTTCACAAACTTTCGCATTCATAAAAGTAAGAAGTAAGATTACTTATTTAAATAATTAGAACTTTATTGTCATAGTCGTAAGAGCTAAGTCAGCTAAAAAATTAATTCCGAATACACTTAGTAAACAGTGTTTCGACTGTGAAGAATTCTTTGTTTCGCGTACATTGTGTTTAATACGTACTATGAACAGTGTTCGTGATTCGACACGCATTTGTCAGCGTATTGTAATATATTTCTTATTATCGCTAGTATTACGATGGATTCAAAATATTTGCGTCATGCGTTTTTTTATATGACGTTGGTAGTTGCATCATATTGTTTTATTGCTGTAACGTCTTTTACGCTTTTGATATTAGATTGCATATGATTAATTTCAGTAATGTTATTTTTTAGTGATATGATAGTTTATTCTGATAATGCTAAAACACTTCTGAGGTGTAATTTTAAATATCAAGTCTTGAGTGGCGAGATTTCGACTAATGATTTCTTATGTTTACGCGAATGTTAGACATTGAAATTAAACTAATTTTCCGGATTCTATCGCGGTTTTTTGTATTTTATTTTTCTCCTGACGTTTCGAAGACTTTGCAGCCTTCATGGTCACGGGGGCGACTGAGGTGTTGTTCATCCGTAAAGTCAAAGTTACAATATCTACCTACATTTTACTATTATACAACTTTTTAAAATTTTTGTTGTTGGTGGTCCGATCTACGCAGAATGAGCTCACAGTGTCTTGAAGTCTGGCAGCCGGTCTTTTGGGTTCCGATTTAATTAAATGTAAAACTGGATCCTAGGCTTGTGCAAGCTTCCAACCATCTTCCCTATTGAGATTTTGCCTACAAAAAAAGAAAGAAAAGCAGTTTATTTGTGGAAATTAAATCTATAGAATACATAAAAAATTGAGAAAACACAAATTTTTGAATTAAAGATGTCACAAAACTGTCCCGACTCAACATAATACGCAGTCAATAAAGCTAGCGCTGATCTTCCGTTGAGCCTCTTGTAGATGACAGTACTTATAGTTATTATTATAAATTAATTTATACATAAAATCCCACGAATATTAACAATTAATATCGGTGCCAGTAATGATCACTTACAAGCTAAAATCTCACTTGCTTCTTTTAAGAACCTTAATCCAAACGTTGTCTCTGGCTTTCCTTACTCTGTAAAAGAAGTTCGACATATCGGCCACAGCATACGCTCGATTAATATGTTTGTAGATACTAACACATGTACAGATGTAAGTGCTAACTACTCTGTACGTGCCGTTGCATACGACTTTTAGTAGTGTTTAACGAGAAACGCCTTAAAGAATAAGCTAAGAATATAATTAACATAAATACCGCTAAAGGCATATTCAATATGAACAATATTTTAATTGAGATAAGTTATTTTATATCGCTTCGGAACTCGACTGTATGTAAAATTCGATGGAATATACTCGGGGATGTTCTAGATAAACTGAACTACGGCTTTTTTACTATTAAAAAAACATGAGCAAAGTAATTAGGAGAGCAGTACTAAAAAGGACATCTTTCTATGACAACTATAGAAAATTATAACACAGATTAATACAAAAACACAGATAAAACCAAATTTTATTTTAACACATGTAAATAAAAGTATACGAAATGGGAAAACAAATTGTACGTTAATCAAAGTATATGATGCCTCAGCCAACTAGTTGAGGGTCCACTCTAAGTGTTTGACCAAACATTTGGACCGGTTCCAACCAGTACCAACTGGGAGCTTATGAATCTCAATGTGAAATATTTTATATTCATCATGTACGGTTTAATTTATACTGACTCCATAATATTTGGCTTCTTTTAAAATAATTGATATTGTTTAATTAATATAAGATATTGAAATGCTCATGCTAAGGTAGAAGGTACAAGGCGACAGAGGTAATTGAGTGATCATTTACTCTGTGAGATGGTAGATAAGATAGCAAATTAAGAAGAACACACAAAAAATATCATCTGGTAATGTCTGATGGTAATCTTACAAATGTCACGGAAAGAGTAGCAGTTCTTGGTGGTAGGATATTTGTATCAGTTCCTATAGTTCAAAACCGCTATAGTGGTCCACGTAAGTGTAACGCGTTCCTGGATCAGCCTGTGTATATTCGGTTTCAAACAAGGCAGAATATTAATGTCATATAAATTCTAAAACAAAAAAAAGTTAAAACATCAAAAAAATATTGGGTTTTTAATTTCGGGTAGAAGGGGTAAGTGACATGAAACCAAAAAGAGGCGCATTACGCGCATGTGACGTCATCAGGAAATACGAAGCGTGCGAACGAAAGAGATAAGGCAATATACTCAATACGCGCGTATTTCTGCACTATGCAATATTTGCAATATAAATTACTGTTTAATTTATTAACTAATTTTAATGAAGTTTACAGAAAGGCCTTTTTTGTACTATTCCTTGTTACATATAGAATAATTTACAAAGTCAAATATAAAATTTCTATGGC
This sequence comes from Manduca sexta, assembly GCF_014839805.1. Taxonomy (NCBI): domain Eukaryota; kingdom Metazoa; phylum Arthropoda; class Insecta; order Lepidoptera; family Sphingidae; genus Manduca; species Manduca sexta. The sequence continues at coordinate 9,682,404 of NC_051133.1, read as the reverse complement.
GTCACTTGGCGAGGGATAATAATCTATCGTTGGTTGAGACTCTATCTAGACCCCATTCTGCTTAACATAAGGTGTAACTTTGTGGCGTCCGTATGCGAAAGCAACACCACAAAAACTTTGAATTAAAAAGCACTGTGTAGCATTGTATTTTCCTTAACCTGAGACATCATATCTCAATAGATCGTGCATCATACCCAGTAATTTGTTAAAAATATTTTAGAACTATGTCAAGCACAAAGAATAATCTCCAAACGGATTTCATCGGAGTCCACAAAGCATTATGATTGTTTGCGCACCACTACAATTTCCTTGTAGCCGACGATTATTAAATGCTCTCCGAGAGGGTTATTTGGCTACATTCGCTGGAGTTTTGCCCTAACGTCGTCTAACCGCGAATGTCGAGGGGGAGCGAATTTATAACCTTTCTGGATTTGTACTAAAAATAAATCGAGTTGGAGTTGACTATTTTACAAGTAAGATTTTTTAATGAAGTTTTGTCGTATGGTTAGATAGTTATAGACAGAGTGAGTCATCTGGGCTTGGGTGGCACCACTGTGTGATAGTATGAACGAGAATAACATTTACTGGTACATTTTTATAGGGAGATTGATAGCGTCTAAAAAACATTTCCTCTCCAATCTTTTCTTACTTTTAAGTCGGTTAATATAGCTAAATTAAATATATTACTGTATAATTAACGTATTGTTTACATATTACTATTTTAATTATTTCGACACTATGTCTTTAATTAGTTTCGTGCATCTACTATATTTTTGTTGGTGGGCTACGCCAGGTTGTCTGGTAGATAATGCCATCACCATCACATATGTATGAGAGCAAATAAATAAATTATTTGTCATATGATTGTTTATTTGCAGTTGGGTTTCGTGGGTCACCTTCTGTTATTTAACTTTCTTGCATGTTTTCCTACTTTCTTCTATAAAAATACACTTATATAATGATTGTTCACTTTTCGGTAGCCCTGTCATGCAAATTGATAACAAAAAAAAATTACAAAATCAGTATGATCGGCACGATTTCATTATAGCAAAAAGGAGTTAAAATGCAACCAGTACTGCGCCTAGCGAAAAACGCACAGAAACAAGTTTCTAGAAATTAAAAGTCCATAGTTTGTATAGCAAACGTTATAGCAAAATGACGCGCGCTATTTTTTGGCCAAATTAAAAATATTCTCGCCAAAAATTTACCGTATAACGTAACGTAAGCCTCCCTTCATACTAACTAAACAAAATATTTGGCGTAGCACAGCAACTCAGTGCTTGTAGCCATATAATGGAAAAAAAAAACAAAATATTCCAATTCTAAATTCAAATCGATCAAACTATAATCACCTGATTATTCCCAATTTGTGCACCGATCTGTCCGAGCACGTACAAAGCACCGACCACCGTGGGAATCCGTTTTATTTGTCCACAACATTTGTGGCTCTCCCAACCTGAGGCCAAACACTCAACGTCTTTTGTCCAGAAACGTAATGGGAATAGATAAATAAAAATAAGAATACTTCAACGGGAATGGCGCTATGACAAAGAATTTGAATGGAAAATATTATGACGATATTAGCTTAAAAGGAACGAGAGGGTTTTTAAGTAATGTTTGTAAAGATAGCATTTGCAACGTTGACTCACAGCCATTTTCAATAAACAATCCCAATAGCTTTTTTTGATCTATCTCAAAAATGAACCAATCGGAACAATTTTTTTTTAAATGCTCACAAATGAGTTATTTCCATTGGTTCATTCTTGGAATCGGATTGAAGATAGAGATTGGGATTGTTTATTAAAACAGCTGTAAGCTGCACGGCAATTTAGTTTAAAAGTGGAATCAATATTGCCGTTATTTTTATTGTTTGAAACATTTTAAAAATGGAATTGCCAGCTTTTCGTTTTTTGAAACGAAATTCAAAAAGATTTACTTTTCCTAAAATAATAAATGAATTGATTAAATATAATTTACAATGTGTACTAAAAATGTAGACCGCAAAATGTGCCTTATTTAAGTATTTTTAGTTCTCACTTTTAATTATACCAAATATTAAATGTATATTTATTTTTGTCTCGTTCCCACCCGTGCGGTGAAAGTCATGACATATCCGCAAGCGAACCTAATGGACTTGTAATACCCGACGACTTCAAACATAAGAGTGGCGTTAAAAGGACCAAGGGACAATACAATATGTTTCGGCGTGTGGTACAAGGCATAAGAGATAATAAGTATATTTATTTATTTATTTATTACTTGTATTGTTCATAATGCCTTAGTACTACAGAATAATGTAATAGATTCGTTATGAATAAAAAATATTTGAAAAATATTTCGATATTGGTTAGTGGAACGAATAGTTAAAATGGAACTTGCGTGTCTGTACGAACCGGTAAAAAACTCAGTCACTGTTATCGCCAATAAGGATCCAGTTAATGAGACAGTGTTGTTGTTATTACAGAAGTGATATAGATTATGGAGTTCACTCAAAGTAAATAGAAAGATTGATTTTCGGTATTATTTATTTATTTATTAACGTACCTTTGATCGAAGCATCTATTGTTGTATCATAGAAAACATTGTAATACTTAATTACTTCTACTTTGTAATTTGAATAATTTCTTTTGATATTATAAAATTTCTAATTACTTTGACAAGTACTAGTCGATCAGGTTTCATTCTAGTAAAAGAAATTTTATTGAAAATTTCTTTAAGTATAATAACATTTCAATTATCACCGCTAAAGCTTATATCTTACCCCAAACCTAAGACACTGGACGTCCAATATTTACCAAGCGGTGTATTTTTGGTCAAGCCCGAATGTAAGGGTTGAATGGCTGAGGGTGTTTGAAGATGGCCACCTTCACCGCGCCGTGGAATCTGGAAAATTGTGACGGAATATTATTTTGAACGCTTTTATATCGCTGTCAAGTCTGTCTTCGATTTGTTTGTCGTGTTGTCCTGCTATGCTTAAGTCGGTTCTAAATATTTTATTTTGTATCTTTATTGTTTTGGCGGCCATTTGCATCATTAATTAGAACGGTTTAAAATCTATATTATAAGGCAAAGTCTCCAAAAGCTGTCTGTCTATATGTCATAAATTTTCTCAAAATCTACAGAACGGATTTTTGTACAGTTTTTGCTAAAAGAGAGTGCTATTCTTGAAGAAGACTTAGGTTAATACTTAATAATACATTACGGTTTTATGTAAATTGACTGAAATATAACGATTACCGTTGGAGAGGTGGCATGGTTGTAAAAAATCTCGTGGCATTTACGTGGGATAAACTTTGTGAATGATTTCCACGCAGGCGAAGCCGCGGGCACAGCTAGTATATTATAAATACAACTGTAGCTGTTGAATATTTTTTAGGTCTCATTAACTCACTCAATCATTACCCAATACTTGAACCTCCTAATTAATAGGACATTTTAATACAAGATTCCGTACAATATACGCCCACACAAAGGACAACCCAATATACTTAATTAACTCACTCAAACGACGCTCCAATACCAAGAACACGCATACCACAACCATTCTAAAGGATCAAATCAACATCGAAACATAGATAAAGACAAAAGTCAACCGTTCAATACTAATGAGTGGTTGAATTATCGATAACTTGAAACGTCTGGATCATTAATAACTCACCGTAAATAATATCATTACTGATGGACCACCCAAAATCATCACCTTCAATACATGCGATCGTAAACAACGTAGATAAAGAATGAAAATTATGGGAAATGAATGACGAAAAATTAAGAGAAATCGACGTTCGGCCGACGTAATTGTAGGCCCTGTGTTGTCGGCAATTTGCATACGATATGAGGAGCTAATGGTAGTAAGATTCCGATTTTTTTTTCACTAAATATTCCATACATGAACATGCACAATCGTTATTAGCATAGATAACGTTCAAAGAGAATGTATGTGATAAATTTAATACGAGCGTTTCAATGGAAGCATCATTTGTAATTGACTATAATTTGTTGTCGCGAAGTTGGCACGGAATGTATTTCACATAACGTTAAAAGATATATTTTGATTTGTTTTAGTGTTTATGTAAATATTTACTAACATGTAATATTTATCACTAAAAAAACTTTGGAGTTATTAAATTCACTAAACTATATTGGTATCAGATTTTTTTAATTGATTGCTACTGGTGTTCCAACCACTACCACTAGTTAAATCTTTTGTGAGCAAACAACTTGTGTGAATCATCTTTTTCTATGTTTTTTTTTGCATGCACGGTAGAGTGAGCCCATTGCATCTAATAGTAAGTGGAGTGGGGTCCAATAGAATTTCAAGTGACGAGAGATGATTACCCTCGGCAGTCGACACAATTATGCCGGCTTGCTGGAACCGGATATGCACAGGCTGATTCCGGAACGCGACACACTTTGGCCACTATGGCGGATACTCCTTGTACAGTGCCCGCTATCTGGGCGAATATAAAATATATCCTACGGTGGTAGGATATATTTTATATTCGCCCAGATATATTGCTGGTGAGCAATGTTACTGAGATTATGATTATTTATGAAGAAAGAAATTGAAGTAGAATTGTAGTGGTTAGGAAGAGATTCCTTGCCAAAAGTAGAAGCTATCGCAACGGCAACAAAATGTCCCAAAGAATCTACAGCTCTTTCTAAGAATAACACTGATATCAAAAACACACACGAAAATAGACGTGATATCATTGAAAACATATCCAGAAGTGATAATAAAAGAAACTCTTAAATAACTCGTTAGATAATGGAAAAATACAGACATAATGTAATTTTGTGACTTCAATAAAATCATTGTCTGCCTTATAAAATTTATAACTATGACGTAGATATAAGATGACACTGTGTAAAGATATTTATAGTATTTTCTTTCTTTAATGCCTAAACATTATTAGCTTTTGTCAGTAGATATGCTTGCTTGAAATTCCGTCTTTATGGAATAACTTATGTGTTGTTAAAGCGATGTTCATCTTCAATTAAAATTGATTTTAAAATCTGCTAATATTTTTATATGGTTTTTAAATTAATTAGTTTTCTTTAATTTTATCGTTATTAGATCGTCTATGCGGAGGCTTAAAGAGCTGTAGGGTGCCGAATTGAATATGCATGATAGAATTGCTCACATTTCTATTAAGATATATGAATAGACTATATTTTTGCTTATTTATAGTATACCCAATATTTCTCATTCTTTTTCTTGTAACTTCAATAAATAAAAAAAGCGTAGGTTTAAAAGAGATGCAAAAACTTACTCCGACTTAATATTAGCCTCTTTTCCTTCATGAAGTTTAAGCAGATTGGACTATAGATAGTTGACGAAGGTCGTTTGTGTTATCATTAAGTATTACCAATCAATTCTTCCGTTGGTTTTAAGGCTACCAAATTTGTCATAAATACCTCCGATAGATTTTCATCGTGAGTGGGACTTTTTTGGTACTACTTTGATTTGTTTGTCATTATAAGTGTTACATGTTCGTCAATTCCGAGTTTAATGCCTGTTATGGCGACAAAGTGGTTATGGTTTAATTTTTTGTTAAATTAGGTATAGTGTGCACTGTATTCCACAAATTAAAGCATTTTTGGAAAATCACTTAAACGTATAGTTTCAAAGCTATAAATGACTCAATAAAAATCAGAGTTTGTAGAAGTTCATCTAAAGTATGTTTTATAGTATAATAATATCATCCCTGTATTATGTATTGTCTCATAACTAGGCAAGGGTCTCCTCTATTACTGAGAGGGTTTAAGACTTTGTCTACCACGCTGGTCTAATGCGGGTTGACAGGCTTCACATACCTTTGAAATTCTTTAGGATAACTTCCCAGGTATACAGCTTAGTCATGATATATTCCTTCATCTACAAAGCGAATAAAATACGTGTTGCAAGAAACAATTCAGAGTTAGAGACAAATTGCTGATAAAGTTAAACAGTGATTACAAATGATTATTGTAAGACCATCCATATTCGGAATTTGAATTTACTTACAATGTTAAATTATTGCCAGATTGTCAAATGCGTAAGAAATCACGAGAATACCGACACAAATGACTTTCCCCTGGCATGTCGTCAACATTAGGCACAGACATAAATTTTATTCGAATGTTTCGAACAACTCCTGCGCACAATTTATGTTTTGTCTCTCAGAGACGTCACTGTTATGTGCATAAAATATATTACATTTTTATTACCACAGTTATAAATTATTCTGTGTAGTTAACTGTATCTGCTTCTCGCTACTAAAATATGCATCGACAGTTTTGGTAGGCGTTCCATCATGTAATGAGCATATTTAACGGGCGTTATTTAAAAATAATTTATTGGACGCTTCTTATACATTTTAAGTTGTCGTACTTGCGGGAAAACTGAATTTAAATTGTTTTAAAACTCTGAACTGTTACGGTCGGTTTCGGTGTTACATAAATTTTGTTTAAGAGGTTTAAAATACATTTATTTTGATAATAAATCCTGTGCTACTAGTATTTTATATGCTCTTTATAGTTATCGTATTTATATAACTTCTAAAGTAGACATAGTTAATTATGAATATTGTTTTACTAAAAACAAATATCAACTTCATACTGATAATGATTAATAATAATGCAAACCAGTACGGACTGGAACTTGCCAACAAAATACGCCGGTTGGAGAATTTGAAAACCAAGCGCGCAAGATTCTGCACATCATTGAATTTCTTGAAGAGATGTCGTGACCACAATCTCATCCCTACGTGTGTCAAGCTATCACCTAAGAAATACATACGAGGGAGCGCTAAAATTCTTAACCAGGCGAGTACAAAACTGTTACGAGCTACCATACACGAAACACGATCCGACCTCCAGTACATAAATAATTGTGTTGAGATTATATCCAATGAATTGAAGACAGAGTTATCAGCATTTGATTTTAAAAATTGCATCGAGACCTTAAATAAGCGCGAAACCTCAAAATATAATGAATGCAAAAATACACATATAATAAAATACAACAAATTACTATCAAAATTAAATGTCGATAATCTTAAAAACACCGAGTGTAGGAATGGAACGTGCGCGACCATAGATAAGATACACTCCCGCGCAAACCATGGACAACGCGCAGTAATAAATCTGTCAAAACAAACATTGGACGAAAACACAATTCAGGTTTTATCGAAAGGCTTAAATTTTGCTGTTACTCCACGAAGGATACCGTATGAAGACATTATTTGCAATGTTGAGAATAGTCTCTTCAAAAATAACTTGAAACAGGAAGATTCGGAGGCGATACGCCAAGACATTTCGTCAATTTTGCGTCAAAAGAAAGTGCCGAAACCAAATCTTCCAAAACACGAATATATCGCTTTAAAGAACTTGCGATCGATGAAGGACCTTACCATTCTCCGTGCAGATAAAGGAAATGCGACAGTAGTAATGGATACGTCAGACTACAATAATAAAATGGAACAACTTTTATCGGATGTAAGTACGTATAAAATAGTCAAATCAGACCCGACTACTAAAGTATTAAAGGCTACTAGCTCTTTAATAAAAGATTACTCCGATAAGTTAAATCTTGACGTAAACTTGCTCGTTCCTTCGTGTGCAAAACCGCCTAAACTGTATGGGTTGCCGAAAATACACAAATTAAATGCTCCGCTACGTCCCATAGTGAGTCAAATCGACACACCAACCTACAGATTGGCTCAGCACGTAGCAAAAGTGCTTTCACCACTTAGAGGAAACACTAGAGCGTCTGTGAAGGATTCATACCAATTTGTCAGCGATATTAAAGACCTAAAATTAGCTGACAATGAAACTATGGTCAGTTTTGATGTCCAGTCTCTCTTTACGAGCTTACCAGTACAAGATTGCATCAGAATTGTATCTAAGAAGTTAGCAGAGAATAACATTCCTGTGGAATATGCAGAACTACTCCAACATTGCCTTACATCTGGCTATATGTTGTGGAATAATCAGTTCTATGTACAAGTTGAGGGGGTAGCGATGGGCTCCCTGTATCTCCGGTAGTCGCCGATATATTTATGGAGGACTTCGAGGAGACAGCCCTGAGTACAGCCCGGTCACTCCAAGGTTTTATAAGCGGTCGTAGACGATACTTTCACAATTTTACCATCTGATAAAGTAACTGCATTTTTAAATCACCTTAACTCCATCAACAATAAAATCCAATTTACTATGGAGTTAGAACACAATAAATCTCTTGCTTTCTTAGATGTTTTAATCATCCGTAATCCTAATCAGACCTTAAGTCATACTGTATATCGGAAACAGACCCATACTGATAAATATCTGAACGGTGAATCTCATCACCACCCAAAACAGTTAGCTACCGTGGGCAAATCTTTGTTTCAGAGAGCACAAGGAATCTGTGACGAGAAACACCTGGCCGCTGAGCTGCAACATGTCAAGCAAGTACTGCGAGACAACAAGCTCCAAATTCCACGCCGCCGTCACAGAAACCGAGTGAAACCAGCCACAGTTGAACGTGTTCGGTTGTATTACCATATGTAAGAGGAGTCACCGACAAGATTGGCTACATCCTGAAGCGTGCTTCCATAAAAACTTATTTTAAGCCGCCTAAGAAGATTAGTCAATTTTACCACCTGTCAAGTGTCACATACCTCTACAAGAACCGGGAGTATACAAAATAGATTGCAACTGTGGCCTCTGTTATATCGGGCAAACAAAAAGAAATATAGGGACCCGCGTAAAAGAACATATAGCTGACGTGAAACACCGACGCTCGACGAAGTCTGCAGTCGCTGAACACTCTGAGGGAGGCGCCAATCATTATCTGCGACTAGACAAGCCACAAATCCTCGCCAAAGAACACCGATTCCTGCCTAGGATGATTCGCGAGGCTATTGAAATTAAAAAACATCCTAATTTCAATAGGGAAGATGGTTGGAAGCTTGCACAAGCCTGGGATCCAGTTCTACATTTAATTAAATCGGAACCCAAAAGACCGGCTGCCAGACTTCAAGACACTGTGAGCTCATTCTGCGTAGATCGGACCACCAACAGCTAAAATTTAAAAAATTTAAAAAAGTTGTATAATTGTAAAATGTAGGTAGATATTGTAACTTTGACTTTACGGATGAACAACACCTCAGTCCCCCGTGACCATGAAGGCTGCAAAGTCTTCGAAACGTCGGGAGAAAATAAAATACTAGCACCGCGATAGAATCCGAAAATTAGTTTAATTTCAACTTCATACTCTTTAAAACAATGCTACCACGAAAATTCTTATCTAGTAATTCATGTGACTTCTTTACCGGGTTTCTTTCACGTAAATTGAAAATTAAAGGTGTAATAATTTTGTGTGCATTTTTCGTGAATTTTTGCTTGCTTTAACGGTGAAGGAAAACATCATGAGGAGATCTACAAAAGAAACAATTCTCCATAATAATTTCTTAGGTCTATTAAGCCACACTAGACCAGTGTGGTAAACTAACTAACTAAAGCGCCTAAACTCTCTCATTAGTAGAGGAGACCCGTGCCCAGCAGTGAGAATATTTTCCCACTGCTAGGCACGGGCTATATAATGCAGGGCTGATAGTATTTGCATTCTCGTAAAGTACAATAACTGCCTAGCAGTCAGAACGTATAATAAAAACCCAACTTACATCATGGAATTGTATTAAAATTTTGAAATCCATACATTATTTAACCTTGATTCAATTACATCTATCCTACTCGCATTTAAAACAATGGACATGAATAATTCAATTTACGAATTCTTATATTGTCAAGGTCTCAATTTCTGAATAATCAGTCGAGCTTATCCTTTTTCTTGGCATTTAATTATCAAAACTAAATGAATAAAAAAAAAATGTATTATCTTAACCTATCTAAATACAGTTTGTAATTATTAGAGCACTCCTTTTAAATATAGCAATACCTGTGTTAGGAGGCCCCGCTCTTCCAAAACAGCAATTAAATATAGATCAAGTATTACAAAAAAATAAAAATAATACAAAACAAAAGAAAATATTCAAAATCTAAAAGTACAATTTATGTTGCGTTGTGTTTGTGCGTGTATAATTTTACACATTTTCCTATCGATGTAGGGACATGTATATCCTTGGCGTCGTGATAGCTTATTACACTTCCACTTCCATCAATATTTATGTGTGTTTTTATACAGGATTGCCTGGGATTGGATCCTACAGACACAGTTAACGTCAAATAGACAGGTGGTTGTAAAACTATGCCTAATCTTTACCGCAATATGCTTAGAAGTGTTTTTTTTGACTCTACATTGTAATAGAGGAGAAGGTGGAAAAGTTTTGGAAAAATTTAATTCTAGAATTTATTGAACCTTTTTACTTTTTATAAAAGGAGACATATTAAATTGGGGTAATTAATTATTAATAACATTGAGCTTCACTCAAATGTTGCTAGATTAAAAAATAAATCAGTAAATAATAAATTTAATACATCGGAACATGACAAAATGCAACTATCGGCAAATCGTAGTAAGAACATCGATAACAATCAGTTATTATCAGTCAAAATCTGTCCTTATTAAATCTAAACTCAAAAATTCTTCTAAAATTATAATCGTCTATCTTAATATCTTGATCAATTATATTTTTACGAATTTTCTACATTCTTCGATAACTAGTTCAATACATTACACTAGGTATTGCTTGCGGCCTTACTTGTCTTATTTTTTCAGGACAAAAGTCTTACTAATTACTTTTTAGGCCTAATTTTCCCCACTATGTACTTTTTAGGGATATTTTTTTATTTACAATGTGGTTTAAGTTTGCGCAAAATTGTATTCAAATCCATTTGCGGGTTTTTGCGTGTACTTAAGGTGGTAGCTCAAGGTCCATTTTCATACATTTTGTTTCGGCTTTAATCTGGGTAACTAAACAAGTATTGGCAAGTAAAGAATTTAAATTCACGTCTAGTTAGTGATTAGTTCTCGCAGTTGAAGAAAAATGTAAAATAATTAATAATCATGGATATTTCTGCCTTTAAAATTTCGTCATATTAAATTTTAAAGGCCGAAATATCCATGATTATTACTCTTCAACTGCGAAACTATCACTAACTTTATTTTAACACTACGTCCTTAGTTGATTATATTATTTTTTTATATTATAATTATTGTCAATTATTTTTATTGTTTTAATTGAAATGGACTTTAATATCCTTGTCTCCTAGAATTAATACTTTTATCATTAAAAATACTATAAATAAATATATCACATATAAATCCACTAATTTTGACGAGCAATTCCACATTAACCAACGGTGCTTCACTGAATATTTAAGGGCCAGTTATTCCTACAGATAATAAACCGGTATTCAATTATAAAAGGAAACCAGTTGCGGTGTCCTTAAAGCTTTAAAAAAATATTTTGTATTTAATTACTATTTCAAATCTCGAAAAATTTGCATACAATTGAACGGGCTGGAACGGTGGCGCCGGGACGCCTACGTATCGTAATTTAAGTCGTTACTATTTCATTATTGATTACTTATGACATTTAAATGTGTTTTTCCTAGTTCTATTGGGTGAAGGTTGAGTAATACCTAGTTTGTGTAAATGTTATGGGTCAAATATGGATATAGAACACGATATTAGGGGATGTCTATGCTAAAATATTTGAGGAATTCAAAGATGTATTGGTAAGATTAAAGTATAATATATATTATGTTAACTCAGTCAATATACCGCAAGTACACATAGGAAAATGAGTAATTAAAATGGTTTCCGCATGCCTTCCTTTGACCATTTTTATTTGTAAAATTGTTCTTTGTTTCTACAAAATTTTATAATATTGATAATTTTCGCAATGTTTATTGCTTTTATTATTCGTATTAATAATAAACTAGCATATCTTTGTAATATTTATCGATGTAAGTTAAAAACCATACCAGGATCCAAGCTCGACAACAAAGGTCTTGAAAGTTCTATACACACTCACCAGCCCCAGATCTGGTGGGTGGGGGGCAAGCCAGGGCCCGTGCACCGGGCGGCGAATTCACAGTTGGCAGACACATACCCAACTCATCAATAACACATCTTTGACTACTGAGACGTTCAGTACATTGATTAAACACGTAAATTATTTCCCGCGGGGCGCGAGATGATGATGACAATGGGTAAACATGGGTAAAAATATAGGTGGTCGGGGGCGGCATTATCCAGGTTTAGCCCCGCCTCCAAAAAATTCAAGATCCGGGACTGACACTCACACACATGTCCTTGATTACTCAAGGGATAGGCAGAAGTGCAACAGGTGCACCCACTTTTCGCCCTGTGTATTCCATCCTATGATGTGATAGGAGGGAACCTATCGTCATATCGCGCACAAATTCTACACTCCGGGTTGATGTAGTAATTACTGCCCGACCCGGGGATCGAACTTGAGACCTCAGCACAGCATTCGTACCGTAATACTCTACGCCGCCAAGGTATCCTCAGTATCCACGCTAATTTGTACAAATATCGATATAATACTAGTTATGTAAAAAGAAACATCGATAACAAAAAATGTCGGCACCAAAAAAGTTAGGTAGGTAAAAAGTTTTTTTAATTATTTATCATATACAAGGTGTTTTCCACAGAGAGGTGTGAAACGGGGCGAGGATCATTTATTTGATGAGCAGTAGGTTAGGTAAAGGTGCCAGTAATTTCTATTGATTAATCATTTTGCCGAAGATATTTTCGTTTCATGATTTCATAAGGGGCCAGTATACCGCCGTTTAAATTAAATGTTTTCACCACCTACCACAAAGATATTGTTATTTCAATGAATGTGATAATGTTTCATTAATAAATACAAATCTTATTGCAGAACATTGATGAAAATGAAATTGCATTCCCGACTGATAATTTTATTTTAAAGATAATTTCTAAAATTGCTATAAATAGTAATATAACTAAAAATATAACGTTTATCCACTGATAATTTCTTTACACAACTTTAGACGCAATTTCGTCCAAGATAATGCTAACCTACTGCAGCATGTGAAGTTCTGTTTATGGTTTAATCTTACCCATACATAATATTGTGATTCTAAAAACTTTGCATAAATGAAAGTTTAAAATCTTAATTAAATAAAATACACTAACAACCTTATTATAACAAACTAACGAAAAACCTGAAATGTTATTCTAATCGTGTGTTTAAAACCTTATTAATATTATAAATTTAGCCCGAAATAATATCCATATAAAAAACCTATAAAAATAAATTCTAGATTATTGTTTGAAAGTTCTCTAGCTGCTAAAGAAATATGAAAACCGTCGAGTCGCTCTAGAGACTCGCTAGAGAAAACAAACAGACAGATAGACTAATAAAATATCTTATTTTAACGTCTTATACGGACAGAAAGTTGTTAGAATTATATTATTATATTTTGATATCGGAGATTAAGCCATAGGTCCGACGGAGTTAAAATATTTCCTAATTATTCATAATGATTTTTACTCAAGATTAAAAAATAATACCTAGTGTCAATTACGTTCATATATATCGACGATTGAAAGGCAATAATATATATCTAAGCAACTATACCGAAAATGAATTATATAAATATTTTGAATCGCAATTTTTTTCTGCGTCATTTGATCTAGGTTTTGTAGGTCTAGGACAATTTTAATAACATTAGATTATATTTTAATAAAATAAAAAGTTAAATTGTTATGAATTTTCATATAAAAATCAAAATTTTAAATCACTCTACTCAAAAATTTACTGATTGTCGCTTAGATATGATTGCCTATCAATCGGTGATATGCTTTTATATGCAATCTATAACACCTGGCAGGTAATTATACGATTGATTATATTATGTAGACTAAAACAGCTCTCTCCGTCAGCTGATTCGACAAGATTTGAAATTTAGCGCCATTTCTGCAGAAAACCCTTTCAGGCAGAATTTGACTGTTGCCGTTGATAGATGCTTTAACGTCTATATTTTTAAAATACTAATGCTTTTATGTTAAACAACATTTAATTGGCTATTTGCATTTTCCACTAGTAATCATGTAGCATGTGTACTATGTTAAAATACTATCAACAGAGATTTATGCATCTGTAAATGCGTATAATCCTATGTCTGACAAGGTACGCTTTACCAACGTCTACAATAATACCTTAAAGTGCAAACGCACGAACTATTCTTCTTAACACCATAATTGGTTACCGCAAGTAGGTAAATTTATTATTATATTTAAGGCTCAATTACACACCGCGCTTTATAATTAGTGGAGCGATTACGTTACGCGAGTAATATACGACGTTTAATCGACGATGATCGCTTGTAATTATTTTCTTTCGTTTTTTTTGGTGAGGCGTGCGAGCTTGTTGTTGAGTTTCTTTTTCGAGTAATGAGCGTATCATAAATATAAATTGATTGATATTGGGAAGTTGGTGGTTTAGGGGTGGTATATGAAGAGGTGAGAATCGCGTAAGGACCAATATGGTATGTCTTTGGGACATATTTTGTATACGCCTGGATAGCGTCTATCGTACACAAGGTGTTAAAACCCGTCATAGTGGCCTATGAGTGTGTCGCGTTCCAGGATCAGCCTGTGTATATTCGGTTCCAATAAGCCGGCATAATTGTGTCGACTACCGAGGGGTAATCATCTCTCGTCAGTCGACATTATATTGGACCCCACTCAACTTACCATCAGGTGTAGTGGGGTTACTTCGCAAAAGAACCAAAGTCCTGATCATAGGTCCATTGATTTGTAGGAAAAGAATTATGTTAAAATTATACTTATACATCTTATCATTTTTTATTATTTACCGGAATTTCCTTTGTCTTCTTCAAGCCCATATTCAAGTCTCATCGCTGTTGACATAATCTTACTATCTGCAGGTTTCCTTTTCATTACCAATAATACTTAAAAAACATTAATATACCTGTTTCTTTGATTTAATAATTTCCTATACTTAGAATGTAACTTATCCCAATTAGAATCTTAGAACTCGTAAATTGTTTATGCATTAAAACACCAGGAACTGTTCATCGCCCAACAAAACAAAGTGCGAAATGTAACGTATTTTATAGCAAGGAGGCTCACAAGCGATGTTCGCAAATTGATATTCATTTCAATGGATTACCGGGGAGATACCGTAATTACAAACTATTTAACTGGCTGATTCATCGCCTCGACTTATAGACGAAACGGCTAACAACTTTGATTATAGTGAACGTATAATGTAGAGGGTCGATTTGCCGCCAATGTTGTTAGTGCGAAAATTGGTGTGAATGGATTGTTTGATGCTCTACTTGGGAGGTTACTTGGTTCTCTTTGGTTATCTACTATTTTTGGACAATATGTTGGTAACAGTAAGAAGCCAAGGGTTACGTTTATTTAGCTTTTGCTCGCTTTGCTAGCGTTAAATTACTTTCTTTACCAGTTAAATATCTTCGAAATTGGATCGCTAGTTTTAAATTTCCTATATACGAACTGAAAAACCTATAACAAATGAAACAATACACAATTATGCGGTTCAAACCGTGAGCTTATGTAATAATGCTTACAAAATAATCCAATTTTCTTTCAGATTTTTATATTTTTCTTTCCATAAAAACTGAGCATAATATAATGAAGCAATAAAAAAAGACGGTAAATGTATTCTCAAACGATACACTGGCTGAGCTATAGCATCTAGTCATATATAGTTAGTATAATATAATTATATATTTATGAAATAAAACAGCATTATAGTATTGAAATCGTAAATTTCGCAAGGTGTACCACAAGCCGAAATAGCTCAGTTGGGAGAGCGTTAGACTGAAGATCTAAAGGTCCCCGGTTCAATCCCGGGTTTCGGCAGATAATTATTTTTATACTCGCGTTTTTATTTTTTATATTATTTTCTGGTACCTTTATTAAAATTATTCTTTATTCATCACTGTTTTCCTATATATTAAAATGATGGCAATTAAAAACATCGTAGGCAACTCTAGTATGGTGGATGTTTATTGGCAACTTTGATTACAGTAAATATCAATCGATATTTACGGCTTGAATATCTTGCCGAACATATATTCGGCCTATTTGTCCGAATACCGAATATGTAGATTGTATTAGGCGCACTTTACAGAGTATTAGTACCCGATACAACGTACAATACTTTACTATAAAGCGCGGATGGCAACCCTAATTAGAATTGTCACAATTAAAATTTAAAAATGGAAAATTGTGACTCAGTACTTCAATTTTCTGCATTTTAATCAGTATTTACTAAACTATGGAAACCATGGGTTCAGATGGCTATAATACGTTATCTTCTTTATCTAAAATAACTGAAATAAAAAAATAATAAATTACAAGACAAATTGCGCCCAAAAAGTATCGTATGCCGAAACCCGGGATTGAACCGGGGACCTTTAGATCTTCAGTCTAACGCTCTCCCAACTGAGCTATTTCGGCCGATGCATGTAGAGCTTAAAATGTCGGTTGTTAGCTTAATTTTATTATTTTTGAATTGTATTATTCATCATATTGTTCATAGTGATAATAACACAATATTCTCAACAATATAATATTAAATCTACTAAGATTAAATTAATTACCGTGGGGTCACATTTTTATCCTATTACAGCCTCTATTATTTCATGTGAGACTATTGCAATAATTAATAATGAAAATAAAATTATAACCTCCTGATATAACATATTATAATTTGTAAGTACCACAGAGAAATCAAATGAATATTAATGTTTATTTCAACCACGCTAGATGGCAGCACTTGGGGCATTAACTAATGTAGAGACCATTATTAATTTAAATTGTAATTAAACATTTGATTTTAAATTTTTTGTTAAACTGACAATTGTGTTAGTATATAATAATAAATAATATACCATGTAACTTTTACGGGTTTAAAGCCTATAATAAAATATTATACTTGGGTTTTAAACTCTACCGTGTGATTTTAAGAGAAGAGTTAAGTAAATGCAATTTGTGGCATGTGTAGAGTTTTATCGAAAAGTGTATTTTACAACCCGCCAGTCTATAAAAAGTAGTTATTATTTATAGACGAAGATTAAAACTATAACCTAAAACAGCGGCATCTAGTGGCAAAAGATGGAACTAAAATCACCTACTACTTTTAACTACGCTTAAATTATGTTGTATTAATGCCAATGGCGATATATCTAGTAAGTCCAATATGCTATGAAATATATTGTTTTATTATATTTATAATTAATTTAAAATGTTATTTTGAGAGCGTAAGAATGGCTGCTTTTGTTGTATGTAAAATAAAAAAGAATTTAAATATGGCCAACATTTAAGTAGTTTCAAATAAATTGGGTTATATTTTTGAAACATTAAATAATACTTACAGTACTTTTTTAAGCAGTGTTTTGGACTCAATTTACATTTGTAACTTTTGGGTAGAGATAACTCTGTTAAAAATCTTGTTATGCTATTTTATGGAATTGATTGAATAAAAATCTTTTTTAATCAACACAAATCAGTTTTAAATAAAAAAAAATCTCTAAATACCACTTTTATAATACAGTAATCTGTCCCAGCTAGTCTCTACATTATGTTTTTTGGAAAATATTTACATGAAAGCCCATACAATTGGTTTTATGGAACTAATTAAATCTAAAAATCTTAATATGTTCTGGCATAAGTCGGTCGATCACGTGACGCCTTAAGGCTTGGAGATGACTGGTCAAGATGCTCTCCGATCGGTCCGGGATAAAAAGAGCCGCAGGTAGCGTCATTAATTGAGTATTAAACGTATCGGCACAAAAAGGCAAAGATTAAAAACAATGAATTTCACGAAAGTTGATAACTCAATTTGGACGTGCATGGACGAACGAAGATGTAGAGTCGGTTTAAATTTTTTAAATGAGTTGTGGTGCGCTGTACTGCCGTTTGTTTTTGTATTTATTTTATTTTATAGGAGAATATCAGCTTTATAAAAATAAAGTTATAACGATGTTGTTAAATATATAGCCAAGAAGTCTCCACCTAAACAGATTGGTAAAAAAGGATGAAAACAGGTTAGAAAAAATTTAAAACAAATACAGATCTAGATGTATGACGTATGTGTATATATTTTTTCTATTAATTAATATTTCGGCAGTATTTTATCAGTCATGGTTAATTAAAAATCTTGATGCCTTTCAAGGAATCCTGTATGGAATTATTAAGGTAGTAAAAATACTTAAGTACTATATTCTTAACATTGCATATTAGATAAAAATATGATGTCTCTAACTGCATATTAATAATATTAATGCTCTGGCTTTTATGTTGCTTGAAGTTATTGCGAAAATATATTTTCATAATTATACTTCTTCAGAGTATTCAGTACTCAAACCGCCAGTACTCTAAATTTAAAAAAATCCTATAAATTAACAAAAAAATAAAAAAATAAGTACATGGTGATTCTATTCGTTTCATTTCTCATACAAATTCATCACGGGCGGCACCGTTTGTGAAAAGATGCACGCTGAATAATAATAATACATTAATAATATCGACCGTTTTACCTACAGGGTCGATTTATTAGAAAAATAACGTATATCGAACGGTAATTTAATAAGGAAAATTGTTATTGTAAGGGCAAATTTTTCAATGATCAAATAAAACTTATTTATGATATACAGTATAATAAGAACAAATAGAAATGACGGTTGTATATAGTTCAATTGTTTCACTTTTATATTAAGTTGGGTTATAATTTATCTGATGGATAACTTATTTGAAAATTGAAAAATCGGACCCAAAAAAAAATGTATATTAATGAGAAGTCGACAAGATTAGAGTATATTCTATTATGTATTTTTAAATAAAAATCAAGTTTGTCATTAGGTTAAACAATAAAAAAACATTAAAAATTAAATCGAAGAAAATTGTATCTCTATATAGTATTATACATGTATGTATACTTGTTAGAAGTATACTTATAATCTGACACAGATAGACCAGCTCTTAGACTATCAAACAGTTTGCTTTTGTGCCTAAAAATGCTTCATAAAACTTATATTCTAAGGTAAACATTTAACCGTACAGACACACGAATATAATCTTTAAATAAAATTCATACCTTTTTTTATAACCTACGCTAAGGCCAAGAAATAAACTACAAAAAAAAATATCCTTCGTTCATGGAAATAACCTACGTTCTAAAAAAGGGGTGCGTGTTTTTCGCACATTGCACGTCCTGGCTACCCCTTTTAATTACAAATCCATCGATTTCCAGCCGGATGTAGCAGTAATAGCGCGTTTATATAGGGCGGGTACTAATTTCCTGTTTTATTCACTCTATCATCCGCGAATCCTTATGAGTTTTGTCACTAATATTAATGACTAAGCGTTCATTGAAAAATGATATTACTTCTTGCAGTAAATGAAAAAGCGTGGAAAAGTATTTTACCAATAAGTAGTATGTAATTTTTTGATCTGTTGAAAAATCACTATAAATGTATTAATTTTCTGATCTGTTGATAAATTGTTACTTATTAATAAGAACATAAAAAAACAGTAGTCTCTACTACAAACTGACCGATTCTCCATTAGGTATTTCTCGATTTAATAATCATGTTATTTTAGAAAAAGATACGACTATTAAAAATAATATGTTAAATGTTTTTCAGGTATGCTGTACAAGAAGAATAACAAGAGTTCAACCCTACATGACTCTTGCCTTCTGTAGGTGATCGTCAATGATCTTAATGACCGTAGATAAATCAGTAGTTTAACAGCTAATAGTGTTTTAGGGCGGCGCCCTTTAAAAGGGGTATAATTGGGTGATTTTAAGGGTGCACCGTCACCGTTGGAGGGTTAAGGAGAAGTAAACCGAAAAAATACATTGGAATATTTTATGAAAGTTACTCTACTTTTTAAAACTTTTTGTGAAAGGATATATATATTTAAATTTCGAGACTTCCGTTTCTCGAAATATTTAAAAAATAAAATAAAACATTTAAAAAGAGACACATGGGTAACTTTATTCGGATATAATTTTATTAGTTTCATAAATTATAAGCCGTTGGCTCTGCGCCTGATCTCTCTCCAGTCATGTCAAATTGCCGTCTCACTGGACTGAGAGTGAAGGAACAGAGAGCGCCTATGCACTATAATACCTTCTGCGTATCTGACTGGTCTCCGTTGAGATTAGCCGCCGTGGCCTATATTTTAGGAGGGATTCATTCATTAAAATTAAACTATTTTTCGTATTTTATCTTTTAATTTTTCTCCCGACGTTTCGAAGACATTGCAGCATTTGTGGTCACGGGGGGGATTCATTCATTCAGACGGTCTGTAACGCTATGTAAAAATCCAACAATGTTAGCTCTAAAGATCTTCCCCTTGACTGATTTGAGTGCATCGTAAGGCTCATCTGGCATAGTTTTAATGTTGTGATTTATATAACACGCCGCCCTTTGTCCGAGGGTGACTGATGAATGAGCGCTTGGAATCTCGGGAAAAATACAATTTATCATACACTGTAATTAATGCGATGACGAATTATGTTGGAAGCTATGTTTTAATTATAAGGTAACACACATTCGAGGTGCACGACCTTATTAGCTTAAATTGATGGATAATTAAAATAATTCTGCACGGGCAATGACTGCAGAATTAAGAATTGATTAGAAATTCCAATCCTGAACGATTCCGGTGTGTTTAAAATTGTAAATTACAAGCTAAAATGTATTCAAAATGACTTCGATGAAATAAATATTGTCGATAAAGCAGTGTTATCTTCCATTTCAGCGATAGTGTTGAGGTCGACATCAATATTAATTATTTTATAATCCTTAAAAATCAATATTGTTAACATTAACAAACATTTTGCTTCAGTACAGATTACGACTAGTAGTTTTTCCTAAAACATTTGTACCGCAAATATAATACTGATAATCTTTAACTTTAGGTGTGTTGAGTTTAAATAATTTATTCCCATAAAAAATTGCATTTATTTTTGATCTGTTAATTTACATCCAGGATGCTCGGATAAACGATCTAAGCATGCACATATTTTTTAAAGTTTATTTATTTTATTTTTTAAAGATATTACTTTATTATATTCTTTCAATTTATCATCAATTATTAGATAAGCTATTATACAACTGATCTCTTTCAAATAATATCGTTTTCTTTCCGTTATTACTTCAGATTTTATTTTTAATTTGGTATTTTTGTCTGGATGCATTTATAGGAGCTGTTAAACTTACAACAGTTTCATTATTTATTTTAACATCGATTATAAATATGTTATATTAATACAGGAACTATAAATCATGTTGTTCAAGGAGATGTTTGTTATATTCAATAGTTTGTTATTAGTTACCTTCAAAATAACATGGGTAGTGTTTTTCTCACATAATCGTTGAGTCGTGATGCACCCGTCTGCCACTCTTTAACGTAACCTATTATGTGAAGTCAACTATTGCACTATAATTAAATTATCTTTGTTTATTTATTATATAAACTTTTGTATAATAATATGTTTTATATACGGGCAGATAGCGATCACAGGTGTTAAAACCCTCCATAGTGGCCCACAGTGTATCACGTTCCGAGATCAGCCTATATCTGGTTCTAACGGGCCGGCATAATTGTGTCGACTACCGAGGGGTAATCATCTCTCATCAGTCGCCATTATATTGGACTCCACTTCACTTACCATCATGTTCAGTGAGGTCACTATGCCGTGTTCGTAAAAAAATATATTATATATATTCTTATAAGAGGTAAAGCAAAGCGTTTTTGTTTGGCGCGACAAACTGTTCCCACTGCACCTGATGCTAAGCGAATAAGGAGTCCATATAGTGTTGAATGAGGAGAAAAGACTATTCCTTTTCAGCTTACTGTCCAATGGGCTATATCGGTGACTTTCGTTCTTTTACGGATCTCCTCATTTCTGATTTGACCACGTAGAGAAACACCAAGCATAGTCCTCTCCTTAGCTGGCTGAGCAAAAATTTGTTGAAGTGGCAGTGGGAACTGAACAGCCAACAGTTCTGCCATCAGAAATGATGGATGATGGGGCACGAAGGTTCAGGAGTAGAGGCCATGAACTGGCAAGCACATCATCGGACGTACGAGTACACCCGCGATGTGGACAAATGACCCAATAAAAGTCCAAGGAGGACGCTGAATGTGAGGCGCTTCTAATAGATTGATCTGGAAATCTTTATCCAGATCAACCTATTGGAATCAACATGATTGATGGATCAACATGATTTCCAGATCATAAATTCTAGATACCGGGTTGATTGATAAGGAAAACCCAGTATCACTTGTTTTTATTATTTTAATGTTTAGATTCTTAGGTATCGAAAATGTAGTAGCAAATAAAGACTATTTTTATTTTTTTTTTAAGTTTACTACTAAGCTGTGATAAAAATAATGTTTGGTATTTGCCATTTAACTACATTTTGTATTACAGACAAACGGAAACGAAGTCTCGGGTAAAATTTATTACCGTTATAAACCACAGTTTGTACAATTGTTCAGGAATTATATTTTTTATAGTATAATTCTATGTTTTTAAACGAGCGAATGTTACATACCCCAGGTATCTATATAAAAATCATAATACTTTCCTAGGCTTCTGTTAAAATTATAACCTTTAATCTAGGGGTATTGCTAACATAACGACGTTTCTATCCGAGAAAACCCAATCATTAAAGATATGAATTATAATATATTGTAGTCTTACTATTAACAACAACCAATTAAACCCATATATTATAGAAATAGCCAAAATATAAAGATGTACAATATATTTACATATAGTAAACCGTCGAGGAATTTAATCTAAACCGTCAGAAAATGAGCCCGCACAGGTATTTTAAAATACCTATGTTGGCGTTTAGATTGTGAAGCCTGGAGTGACCACTGACCAGCGGCCTTAACCTACGTCCGCTGCACGACGCGTGATGGAATCCGAAACAATGCGCCATCAAACTGCCTCCAAGGGATTTTGTTCTTTTATTGCTCACCGGTTATTGTCAAATGTTTACTTTTTGCTGAGTTGCCAGTAACAGTACGGTATAACCTAGTTGCGTTCGAAATTTGAATTTTCTGGTTGGTTTTTTCTTTTATTTTTTAGAATTTATCGTTTAAACCATCATGCCAGTAATTATCAAATCTTCTTAGGATGAATTATTGACGATTCAAGATATTTTTGGGAACACTTTTTGCTGCATTTTATTTTCCTACGTAGATTATGCAATCTAAGTATTAATTCAAACAATTGACTATTTTATAACAAATTATTATCTTCGCATTAGTAGCTTCGGCATTTATAGGCTACTATCATAGATAAATTGTAATAATTCATTATAAGGGGCAATATTGACGCGTTAATATCATGAACTACGTGCTTAGGTACAATTTTATTGACAGTAGGTAATATGTATAGAAAAGTCAGACATCCAAATTTGTTTAATTTTTCAAGATTTTAATGATCTTTACGGCCTGGTCAAAGTTTTAGTCGTAAGTTGTTACTATACTTGGCTGGTATATTAACGTATTTTTATCGTATTTTAGGGGCTTAGTTTAATTTTGGATATAAGATTAAAACCACCGATAAAATAATTAACAATTAAATAATCCCTTTTGTTATTAAGCTTAAAGGATATTCAATAAAAGTCTGCACAACAACTACATAAATTACAATCAAGTTCAAAAATATTTATTATACACATAAAATCAAAAAGCCATCTCGTTAGGTGTATGCATTTTTTGTGTATGAAACACAATTAATAAACGGATAAATTAGGTAAATTTTATTTTTTTGGAATAAAAATATTCCATCATTACAAAAGAATTTTAATACTGGCGCCAGTTGACAACTTTGCGATAAAAAATTATATTATTGTAAAAAACGACAGCATAAATGATTGCTGATTGAAAAACATATTTTGTTTCTGATTTGAACAATTTAAAATCGTTAGCATAAAAATACATGACTAAACTTTTTATCGACTCATTAATTTCTTTAATAATATGGTGTAATCATTTTATTTTATAATAAATTATCTCAATAACACGCAAAGTTATTTTTATTAGCGCACAGTGATGTCATATTATTGATTTGATTAATTTATTACTGACTATTTTGATGAATGTTTAAGTATAATATTATATATCCGGGTAAAACGGAAAAATATTGTAGAAAAATATTTCTTTTTACTAAATAGTGCCATCTATTGATTAAGATACACAACCCTTATATTGTTACCGTACGATATTTGGATAAAGAACTTCACGTATTTAAATAGTTTAAGCCATAAAATATAGATGGCTCTGTAGCAAAATACTTATAAGCGCCATCTATTTAATAACGTGCAATACAAATATAGTACACCTTATGTTAGAAATAAAAATGTATGCGATAGATGTCACTAAACTAGTAATTTTAAAATGCAAATTAAAGAATAATGACCTTATTATCTTTAAAATAAAATTTATAAAAGTAGGTATGTACATATTTTTTATTATTTTAATGTTTTTGCTGTTGTTAAATCACTAATTGTCGCACCACTATCATAGACAGCACGTGTATACATAATAATAATATTTATGGTTATAATAATTAGATTTTCTTTTTATTGAGGTATCTAAGCTAAATAATTGTTTGTGAAAAAAAGTAAAAAGATAAAAAAGGTTTGCCCCGGGTGAGGATCGAACTCACGACCTTAAGATTATGAGACTTACGCGCTGCCTACTGCGCTACCGAGGCTTGCGTAATAGCGTCATAATAACGATAGTATACTGTTACTACATAATAACAATAACCTTGTCAA
Source organism: Manduca sexta (assembly GCF_014839805.1). Taxonomy (NCBI): domain Eukaryota; kingdom Metazoa; phylum Arthropoda; class Insecta; order Lepidoptera; family Sphingidae; genus Manduca; species Manduca sexta. The sequence continues at coordinate 9,657,615 of NC_051133.1, read as the reverse complement.
GTAATTTGCTTTTATTTTTAAATAGTCTTATTTTTATTTACTACTTGATGCCAATTATTAATAATGATTTATCTTTCCTGAATAAGTACTTTTAGCATCATTATAGTATGAAAATGCATCCGTGTTAATAGAGAATGATAAGTAACTCACCAAGGACTTGCTTAGCGTTTCCTAGGTAATTTCAACTATATTTACTTCATGCTCATAGTACAAATGCAAATATTTGTATAGTATTTGATGAAGAAAGGTATTTGAAAACTTAAGTAGGTACCTACAAGGACGTTTTAAAAAACATCTTAGGGTACCTACGTATTTGTTAGAAGTAAATCTGATAAATGGATTAGGTAGACATTTGTCACACAAATGAAATGTGCTGAATTAAAATGTGTTAAGCTATTTTATACCGCTGAAAAATACGTAGTTGGACTTTTGGTCCAGGAAATACCATTCTCTCAGGTAGGGCAAAACCTAAATAGGTACATAATAATATTATTATTCATAAAAATACTAGCGATCTTCATCGATAGCCTTGGTTTGGTACGGGTAGCACTAATTATAATCTATACCCATGACTCTAGTGGCCTGATGACTACCTACTACATATAAAATAACAGGACTACTTGCTGGGCTAATTTAAAGAATACATAAAATTCCATGTAAAAGAGTCAAGCAATTCTATATTGTTTACTTATCTATACGGCTGTCAAACCTGTCCTTCCATTAGAAAGTCTGTTATTGCAAAAAGACGGATTTGCCCCGTAGATGGAATAGGTTCTTCTTACCTTATAGAAATGAAGAGTTAATTTGTTTTAACATTCCGAACATATTAAAATAATGCTATCTTATAAGGGCAAGCAATTTTTCCTCGGTTTGCTTAATGTAGGCGTGAAGTTAGCTTAACCGATATTTTAAGCTAAGATCTGCAAACTAGCACTTGGCGTATAGATGACAAAAATCAGTAACCATGAAATGATTAGGAATCTTGGGGCAGCTGTGTGGCATCTTGGTGTAACTCTGAGAAAGCGTTTAGGAATTCATCGGATTTTATTAAAAAGTTATCGTTATTTTAAGATATTTGCAATTTAAAATGTAAAGGGTCAAATACATCAAAGTCTACGCAGACGAATTAGTGGGTAGTACTAATAAGAATAAATATGAGATTGTCGAAAATGTGTAAGAGAATAGAATAAATAAAACACACTGAATCTTGTATATAGATAAAATAAGAGCATCAAACAGATTTCAACTAAAAATTATTTCACGCCCTCGTTGTGACAACTTAAAGTCGTCTCAACAGAAACTTTTACTAATCGACACCTAAAACGCCATTATATCGCCATCACTCCCCCGACGGGTGACAAATTTTGCCCCGTTTTTGAGTTTTCCAACCCTTCCGAACTGAATATTTAAAAAGTCGTTGGCAACATTTTAATTGGACAATCCTGCAAGGATTAAATTATCAAGACACCTAGTTAAGGCTCCTTCAAATTTAATGAATTCGACATGAATTCGCCACGGCTCCCTCGGCTGCGGTAATCGCGGATTCATACTTTTACATTGCGTTACCTTTTAATTAGGCGCTTGTGTTTGTTAAGTGTATTTAGGTATTAAAATGTTTAAAGATGACTAGGTGATAGGATTTGACTTTTTTTATTATGTAAATTGTTAACATAATATTTTCACCACCAGGGCGGCGCCACATGATAGTGAGAGCATCGATAGTGAGAGAAATTGGCATTTATTATTTTACATTTTTCAATATGTAGTATGTAGTGAGATGATTCTTTGTGAATTTATCGTTCGCTTTAACGATGAAGGAAAACATCGTGAGGAAACCTGCACATCTAAGAAGTTCTCTATAGGAATTTCGAAGGTGTGTGAAGTCTACCAATCCGCACTAGGCCAGCTTGGTGGACTAAGGCCTAATCCCTCTCAGTAGTAGAGGAGGCCCGTGCTCAGCAGTGGGCAAGTATATAATACAGGGCTGATATTATTATTATATATGTAGTGACATATAACATGCCTAACAGAGATAGATAGAGTACTATTTATTTAAATAAAATAAACTATAGTTAACTACAGCCGATCTTGTTAAGAGCAAAGTATCCTAAAAGTTTAGTCAAGTATAAAAAAATTAACAAATCGGCGCTTAGCTAATAACATTGCGTAAGTCGTTTTCGGAATTTCGAACCGAAACAAAAGTCTCACTTTTCAATATGAGATCCAAATTACTTGAGTGTAGTTTTTGAGTAGTTAATGCAAGAAAACATTTAGACTTCAGCGGTATTGTTCGCTGAACGCTGAAACGAAAAAATACAGAATAGGTATTCGGTACTCGCATTGTGAACCGCTACAAAGATTTTTAATTCGCGTTCACAAACTAAGCGAACGTAAAATGTTTACTCTCGCGAAGAGGGGACATTTAAACTTTTATTTTTTCACTCTCTTTGTGAGTTAATTTTTTACGGTGTACCCGGGAGACCGATGGCAGATTTTGTTTTACTGCAAAGTTGAAAAGTTCCTTGAGTTTTAAAGTCACTTTTACAATGGGTTAGGTTGCTTGACTTGAATAATTTTAGCGGTCCCTTATGGCATCGTTTCATTAAGTTTTTTTAGATATTTTTTCGACTTTGTACGCACGATTACGGTGAAGGTAACTTGAGTAATATACTCACTTAGTACTAAAATGTACATAACGATTTGATTAAAATTAGTAGAGGTTTTATTGTGATAGTTAATGACGTTAAATGTTTGTTAATTAGGAACATACCACATCATACTTACATAAACACTTTCTAGGAATATAAAAAAGTTACACATTGATTAATGTCTAAAAACTGTTCTATAAATTATGATATTATGCTTATTGATAGCGCAACAACATTAACCAAAATGTATAAAGATCATAATAGTAATTATAATGAGATAATGGAACCATTGAAGGCCCACCTATTTTAAAAATCATCAGAAATCGTTTCATGAAAAAATATAAAAAAAACTTTGATGAAATTGTAAAGTATCGATACATATTAAAAAAATAATAATAAAAGAAGTAACAAAAAAATTGTAACATGTATATAGTACCAAAAACATCGTTGGCGGACCTTGTTAGGGACCGGGTTATCTTCTGTCACACTACCTGAAAATCTTGTTTCCTTAATTACTAGTACTAAATAAAAACAATGTTTTAATATTATTACATAGTGATGTAAAAGTATACAGAGAAACGACAGACGTCGCGATCTCCGCTCAATAAGAAACACCCCTACCACGCGACAATAACTCGTCCGCGACATTAAAATTTATCGCAAACGTGAGAGTTTACGCGAAAGCCCGGTGATAAAATAAAATGACAGTTGTTTAGTACAGGCCCGGGAATATTGTAGGTGCACACTAGGTACAAATTGAAAGGTATGGGGCGCCTGAGACTGGTTTTATTTATGTTTGAAAATGGCTTTTGGATTGCCGCGGCTACGTGGTAGAGGTATGACGTCTGTAAAAAAGGGCATTCTATTTGGAACAATAAACAATTTATTTGGTTCCGGTTTACGCGAGACAGGTGCTGTAAGAGTTCTGAGATAAAGGTCCAAATTTTAGTCATACTTCGTAGTCACTTTCTTCGAAACGTCGCGTCGGGAGAAAATTAAAATATAAAAACCGCGATATAGGTAATCCGAAAAATAGTTTATTTTTAATGTCTAACATTTGCGTAAACATAAGACTACTTACGGACAAAATTCCATTAATTTCCCATGGGAGCAAATTACCTGAAAAAGTAGCCTATGCCTTAATTCAGGACATGGTCTATCTCTGTGCGAAATTTCGTCCAAAATGATTCAGTGTTTTCTGCGCTTGCTTCTAACAAACATCCAAACATTTTCCAATTTTTTGCACTTATAATATTAGTAAAATAAATTAATTAATTCGAATGAATTCACTTCACTCTATTCGAATAACATAAGTTAAAATTTAAGGAAGCTCTTAACGTAGTATATTTCTACTAGCCACAACACAGGAAATCGAGCTAAAATATACCTACTATTACATTTATAATATGAAGGTATAAATCTTAATAAATAAAAGCTCTGTTTTTTTTTTTGTATACAACTCAAATAATTCAATAGCTAACTTTACTAAAACTTTACAACATTTACGGCTAATTCCGTCGATACGTAAACTATAAACGTTAACTTCCACATTTACGTCCACCGCAATACAGTGGCGATACGATGAAAATTTCACGCAATCACGACGCCTCGCCCGTCGCAGTTTCATTCGAAATGAGGCGAAATCACTTGGAGTCGCATTAAACGAATTGTTACGGTCTCGTATGCGGAGTGTCTAATTTTAATCCTTAAATCGGTTTTTATATGCAGAGTATATTAAAAATGTTGTAAGTAGGTCCTGTAGGTATTAGGTATTGTAGGTACTACGTTAAAAATAATAATTTATTTTCGCGTGAACGAGTCCACCGTCGACATAACATTTTATGTAGTTTCGTAATAGTGTGGAAATGATTGATGGTATTTTAGAATTTCAATTTTACTCCTGTATTGTGTACTGTCCCACTGCTGGGCACGGACGGCCTCTACTATCGATACATATTAGGCCTTAGTCCACCACGCTGGCCTACTGCGGATTGGCAGACTAAAACTTCTCAAATATGCAGTTCCTCTCGATGTTTTCTTCACCGTTAGAGCAAGTGATAATTTGCAAAGCATATACACATAACTTTAGGTTCTAATTACCTTTAAAACGCGTAGATACATATCGATAGTATCGCTAGTAAATCTTTTATCTGTATATCCTGTAACTTTGTCATCAGTCATCGCGTACTTTTACGGTGCTTGCTTACTTACGTATGTACTTATAAAACATATCCCCAACCTGTCAGAAGCATACAGAAAACTTTCAGCTGTTAATTACTAATAATAAATTAAAAAATATATATTTATTTGGCACCAATTAAATCTATTACAATAACAGCGTTTTGGCGTCTCCTTTTAAGTGTAGCAATACTCGGAGACACTGCTCTTCCGTATCCATTGTTAATTGATTAAAATCTAGACAGTTTCCCATATGATTACCATTAAAATTTCTAGATCACAAACACCCAGGTCGCAGTAACAGTTTCCAAAAGCTAGCAGTAACAATTCCTCCAAACATTTACGGTGAAGGTAAGTGATATCACATAACATATAAACAATACATAAGACAAAGATTTTACTGTCGAACACAACATAAAGGGGTTGTGTACAGGTTTACGTTGCCGGGATTAGTCTGGCCAGGCCGTAAACTTAGCCAGGGTTGCTTTTATATCTCGTTGCAAATAATAGCACATAAAACTTGTGTGAAAAACACTAGTTATGGACACGGTGTAGATGAACGGGGCGTGCAGTAGGGTCTGACGAAAAATCTTATATATTTTTTATTTATAAGTGTAGTTAAGAATATAATGGACATCTTTGCATCTGAAATGCGACCCTGATACTGCGAAGAGGTTTATATAATTATCTCCTTATTCATAGATATTATTTAATGAAGCTCTATCTTTACTGTGATAATAAGTATGTTTCTCAGAGCTAACGGCATGGCCGCCTTTGCAGTGCGTAGACGTAGGGCCCTTGTGATTGGCTAATATTGAGATAGAACTTCAAATTGGATGTCAGATAAACAAAGCTGAACAAGCAGCAAGCTGTCAAATAAACAAAGCTGAGAAACAGACTAGTTATCACAGCAATGCTCCGTTCTTAGATAAATAATGTCTACAAATAAGGGGGGTTAGTGTTTAATAGCTGTTAATCCGGAGTTAGATACCTCGAGTGTTTAAATAACATGTCGAAAATAATAAGTAATCTTGTTCTGCAAACTCAAACAAAACATAAAGAGAAATTTGGTCATGTAAGTCAAAAATTATACATTTTTAAAAGAGATAAGGTACAATTTGGCCCTCCAAAAAAACTCACGCTGGTAAGGGCAATAAATAAACCCAAGCATAAACTAATATCTAATCAAATGAATCAGGCTATCGTCGTCCATTGCTATAACTAGGCTTTCCCAAGTAAGTGCCAACAAACCCGATCTTCAGCAGCGCGCACTCATCCGATACTTATCTATCTGCATTTTTTAACTCTCTGCTCTTCTCTTTTTTTTATCTAATCCAGAGCCTCACTGCTCTATCGATCGTCCATTCGACAGCCAAATATGGTAAGAAAACAAACACAAATATTTCTTTCTATGCGCTTTTTTCTGCTGTCCGTACGGTAATTCCTAATCCAGCTAAGCAGTAGGGGTGAAGAGGCTCTTATAAAAATGTCAGGATAAGATTTAGGTACCCGTGTGTATTGGGATGTGTTGTATAATACTAATTTCTTTTGTTGCTACCACCAGCGTTATCATGCGGATATTCTCGTTTTTATTATTTTATAGTCCTAAGAGTTTTCTCATGACTTCGTCTACGTTAAAGCGTTTTAGTAGGATAAAAATTAGCTTATACCCTGCCCAGGGTCCTGAACCATCCGCATACCAAATCGAAATTAGTTTGGTACTTTTGAGTTTATAGTGTTCAGACAGACGCGGTGGGGGAATTTGTTTTATAATATAAATTTTAATGATTAATTATTATTAGTTCCGTAAACCTTGAGCTTAAGTATAATATTATATTGAATCTTAATATAATTACTATATTTACATTGACGGTTTAAAAATAGGAGCGTTGAAATTCCTTTTCTATCTAATATAAATTTATTTTGAACTCATAATCAAAAACACGCGGAGTAACAAACATTCGACGAAATTGCAGTACGTGTATAAAAATTGTTTTACTGCGCCATTAATTTCCGTAATATCTCAATCTCTTCGGCAACTTCGCGAAGTCATATCTCATCAAAGATTAAAGAATTAATCGTAGACTGTGTTGTGGGCGTGGCAAGACTTATAATGGTAGACCGCTGTATCGTTCATCATAAAAACATCTCGTAAACTATCAAGATTAGTAATTAATTTAGGAGTGTCTGGTATATTTCTAGAATAAATAGTAAGCAATGAGCTAGCAAGATTAGTGAGCATTCAATTAAGGTATGAATGAAACAATATTAACCTTTATACATAAGTTATTTTAAGCATTGAAATTGTAAAATTAATATGAAAACCACAGCTACGAAATTGAAATAACTAAAATATTTTCGTAGAATTCTCCATAAACTAATAATTAAGACTACCTAAGATATATCGACAAAATAATAAGAATACAGAAATGATACACAATTCTATATATTTATAATTACAAATACACATTCAGTTTTGGAAGTCAGATATGATCCTTCAAAACTGCGACCCCTCGAGCGTGGCGGTGTGTCATCTGGAATATAATATATTGCGTTAGCCGGACCCAGGCCTTCCCTAAGGAGTCCCTGTTAATTATCAAGTACAAGTCGCCTGTCGCACCAGGGGAAACCTTTTAATGTTTTGTTTCTATTTATTGAAACTGTTTTAAATATATTTATTTGCGAAATATTTGGATTAAGTTAGTTTAAATTTTTATTGTGATTTTGTTATTGCTGAGAAATAATATTAGTTATAGAAATTTTATGTATTTTCATAGATCTTAAGTATTGAGGCCCTCAGTTTGTGGGATAAACAATTCATGATATTATTATCTAAGAAATATATGTTAGTATTTTAATATTAGATTGGGAACAATCATAAGTAATAATGTAAATGTTGTACGAATTAACACTGACTCTCAGTCAATGGTGTATAAATGTAACAAAAGAGAGCTGACGAAAGTCAAAACAACATTTTTATCTATGAACTGCTTTCACAAAATAAACAATTTAAGTAAATTTCACTTATCTTTTGAAAGTTTAAATAATTTTCATTTTCTTTTACGATGACTTTTGAAAGATGTTATTCCTTGGTTGAACCTGGCACTGCCACAGGGGATATTTCTCGACGTTCCAGTTCGCAAATTAAATTTAAATCCCCTAACATTCTTCCCGCCCGTCAAATTATTGCCAACGTGAAAAAATGTTACGCGTGGTCATTGATTTTTTTATTTCATAATTAAATTGGGTTGTATTGTTTTAACACTTACCTATTTGTTTCGTTCTTGTTAAGCCACCTGAAACGATTGTAATGAACCAATGTGTCGTAGTTATAATGTTAATGATTAATTAATAATTAATTAATGATTATGACTGACGAAATTGCTTTCCCTATATTTTTTCACGAGAAACGGTATAATGGTCAAAAATAATTCTTTCCCCTGGCAACATATAAAATATGACGTCAGCCATTTTACCTAAAAGTTATTTACTTTGTTTCGTTACATAAACTGGATGCTTACGGAGCCATAACTGAAAAGGTAAGAAACAGAGGCCGCAAGGGGACACCTCCAAGGCACTTGTCAAAGCTCGTAATATTTTATTAGATAACCAAATAAAACTCACCGGTCGACGTTTGCAAATTTTTGCCCGAGGCTATCGTGAATTTTTACTTTGGACGTTGGTAAACCAGATTTGGTGAATAAATAGATTTGGGTTTATGTTTTTATTAAAGAAATATTGTTTTGGTTTCTATTTTAGTAAAACCTTTTTGTATTGTAATTGTACTTTTTATGGATTTCGGCAACATGGGAATCTGTGTTGACACAATACGCCATTGTATTTGGTTTTGCGTTCTATGTTAATATTTTCAGAAGAGATTTATCAATTCGTTTCATACAATCTCGAATGTATCAGTAGTTGAGAAATTATTATCAATAAACAATCCAATTGCATTTATAATTGTGTTAGGTGTACATATTAAGTGTGGTTATAAATATTATATTTAAATATGTAAAATATAATTTTAGACGAAAGCAATTCTTCTTGACGAAAAATGTTTTGTTTTTCCTTTTTTTGTGCATATGACAGATCCAAGGAACTATGAAAAGCATATAATATGTAATAGTTTTTCTTTACTTATGGCTAGTTTGTACTCATAAAAATGACATAATATAGATTAGTTATTTAATTAAGCAACCTGAAAACAAATTTAGGACAGTCGTAACTCGAAACCAAAATCTGAGCCATAAAGAGGGATTCGTATAGGACAAAATACATTCGCCACACACCTTCATCTATTAATATTCATAATACAATTTAACGTTGCGAGGTTAATTTCACCTAAATATGTAAATTATCATGAGCCGACCACCGTTAATTCGGAGATGTCAGTTTGTAAATATTTCTGTCTTTTTCACGCGTTTAATTTTGAATTGGCGCGTGAGAGAGATAGATGCACCATGTGTATTATGAATAAGGTGGCAGGGAAAATTTTAACGGCGCCTATGAGGGTTGTGAACGCTGAAATAACTTTCAAATATTGTCGCTAGGTGGACGGAAAGTTTGGTTCCTAAGGGAGGTTGTTTGCCGGGACGAGCCCGTCTCGCTGTTTATAAATGAAACGCATATCATTTTAAAACCTTGCCCTTTGTATGATGTACCTACCGCGAAGCGAAATAAATTCCACCTAAAATGTTCTTCGGTATATTATTCAAAGTTTGTTCTAAATTTAAATGTAGCTAGTATTTTTCGTAGTTGGTAAAAGTTGTCATTTGTAATTTGATAATATTGTATTTTTAAGATACTAAGTAGTACAATGTGTATTCTTTTTGAATTATCGCTTGCTTTAACGGTGAAGGAAAACATCGTGAGGAAACCTGCATACCTCAAATTTTCGAGGGTGTGTGAAGTCTACCAGCCCGCACTAGGCCAGCGTGGTGGACTAAGGCCTATTTCCTCTCAGTAGTACCGAAGGCCCGTGCCAAACAGTATAATATAATACAGGGCTGATATTATAAGTAGCACAATCGCCTAGCCACTACCATCCATAATCTACGTGATTCTACTCCTGTCGTATAAACCTCTGTCTTTTAATTAAATAGTGCTGTCTAATTAGTTACCATGTATGTATATTTATATAACACTTTGGAACCACAATAATAAAATTAAGTTTGTGAGTCCTTATTTACTTATCTAAATAAAAGGATAAGTAATAAACATAAGAGAAATTATGTTTGATTTTATTAATTTAAGTTGTTTTTTATTGTTTTAGCACACGAACGTCGACCAAGTCCGAGAAAAAGTAAACGACACCCGTCACCCATAGACTTTTAGCAATGCCACATAGAAGTACTCAAATTTTGTATAGTCCTTAAAATATATACTGTGATGAACTTTTGAATATTACAACCAACTTCAGGGGAAAACACGACTCAATTAGAGAAACATCCATTATAAGATGGCCATTAGAAGTTGGACTTAGTCTAATGTAGAGAGCTTGTAAGAGCCGTTGACTTCACAACTTTGTGTGCGTTTGAATTATATGAGTCTAGGGAGTAGTTTGTTGAAGTAAATATTAGTTAGTAATTCATAATGAACTTAATTTATGTAAGTATTAGGTTCCTATTTACGAAGCGAAGGACTAAACAAGAAATGCCCATAAAGAACTATATAGAAAAATAAGATTACAAATAAATACTTAGTTTTATTAAAAACAATTAAAGCCAAAATATTTTTTTAATTTGGTCGGACGTTCACCCACGAGGTGGACAGATGACCTCATAAAAGTCGTAGGCGGTCGCTGGATACGGACTGCTTCCAACAGGGCGTTCTGAACATTTTTGGGAGAGGCCCATGTTCAGCAGTGGACATCCTGCGGCTGATGATGATGATGATGAAGTAAATTTTTAATACTGTCGTATTTATGTCATTAGAGGTTTTAATGTACCGATTATTTAAGATTTTTATTTTTTTAATTTTGTCGTCTCTAATAATACAAAGGTTTTTTTTTTTTAACGTAGGTAAATCATCAGATGATTTTACATAAAGATTAACATACAAAGGTTAATTGTGATATTTCAAAACTTTAACTACTTAAATATAAACAAGCGCAAAGAGAGCGATCCATCAAAAAGTAAAAAGCAATAAAACGGATACGGAACATTCTAAAACGCAGTTAATCCGGTAAATTGCGAATCGCGAGCCCGTAAAACATAATTAAAAATTCAATTCCAAAAAAAAAATCCGGGTGCAGAGAAAAAATCGCGCGAGAAATCCGGCGTCATCAATCCGAGGAATTATTTCATTTGCGTATTAAAATTCTCGTTTTGTCGGTCCGTGAATTATTCTTCATTGCGTTAATTACTCGCGCCCGTTTACAACACCCTCGCGATTTAGATGCCAGAGAAAAAGTAGATGGCGCATTTAATTTTTTTTCTCTGACACCTAATTTGATTTAGCTTCATAGAACGGTAAAAAAACTGTTTTAAATACTTTTATTACAGTTCTACTTTACTAGTTATACACTAAAACTACGATTAAACGTCAAGTTTATTGTTGAAAAGAAATCTACATATAAATAAACGTTTATTAACTAGTTTTTGCCTGAAGCTTCGCCCGTGTGAAAAAGTTTTTCCGGGAAAAATATTTTCCGCGATAAAAGTAAACTATAGCACTTAGGAGTAATGTAGCTTTCTATAACTGAAAAAAAAAACAAATCTGTTTAGTACTTAGTTACTCAGATCAGATAATTTAAACAAACAAACTTTTCAACTTTATATTTTAGTATAGATTTATGAATCTATACTATATCTTTACTTTAATTAACAGTTTACGTGTCTTTACAATAATTTTAAATAGCCAGATCTATATCTACATCTATAAATTTTTGTACCCTCTCAAACCGTATTAATATTTTTTATTGTGTATACCTTCTTTATGAAAAACAAGTTTTTAAACCAGCGGATATAAATTAAAAACAAAACATAATTTTAATAAATAAAGACTGGCAAGAAGAGGAAGTAAAAAAACAAAAAAAACAGTTACTCATAACATACCCAATATTTTTTTTTCTTATATGAAAGTAATTGTCTTAAAAATGCCAGTCTCTTCTCTCCTCTATACTGAATACCTAAGCACGACATCTCCTGGCAGCATCAATTAACGAAATCGTCGATGTCCATTAAAATCAGTTGGTCACACTAGTCTAGACTCCCCGTTTTAGGGACACATTTCCGAAATAGAAACTGCTTACTTATTAACGCAGCAATTCGAAGTTATTATACCATTGCTGTAAATAACTATGATATGTTTCCCGAAGTATTTTAATGTATTGTATTAAAATACAGTCTTCTTATGTGTGAAGGGAATCTCTGAAACTATGTATCTAATTTTAAAAACTCTATTATACAAAATTACATTATCCACGAGTAATAAAGAGTAAGTTTTTTTTATTCTGAAAAAGTAATCGTCCATTGTGTGCGCAGGCCATGCTATATATTAATTTGATTACTTTGTATTGATATTTTTTTATTAAATTGCGATTTAAAACTCGGGACTATGTGTATCTCCGTTTGGTTATTAGATCTAGTCAGGTGAGATTAGTCATTGGCTCTTATTATTTTATCACTAAACATAATAATTGCTATTCAATCACCAATACACATGCTAAGTTTTCAATCATTTGAATAAACCCAACAATATTCTAAATAATTTTTTCAACAAAAATCTACCAAAATAGAATTAATACATATCCAAAATGATATCATTAAATGAAAAAGTAAATTACGTGTTGATTACATTTATCTCGCGCCCTCACCTGCACGTGTGGAGGTGTGAATATGAAGCGCGTGACGGCGTGATTAGCGACACGTGACAACCCTACGTAATGACTTGCGGCCGAGAAAACACCCTGTGTAATGGCGATTACGGACGGTGAATTTTCATTAGGCACCAGGTAAAAAGTGATACACCCCGTAGGAAATCGTAATGTTCGTACGCTATATAGGGTGTTATATTGTTAAAAATTTGGCCGAGCGATCTCCCGTAAACGTTTTCTTGGATGGGTTAATGTTAAGCCATGTTAGATCAATAGCTGCTACGTAACTGTATAGTTGATTCATGATGATTGACAATTGCGATATTCTTTTCCCCACAAAAGATTACTCAAACTAATCTATACATCTTGGTATCACCTCCATTGGACACCTATTCCGCCTGGCCAATGATAAGGAGAAATACAAGAAGCTGACGGCTAACCATCAACAATAAAGAGGCACTTGAAGAAGAAGAAAAATCTATTCACAACATTCATTTATTTATTTTGCCATATTCTTCAATTAGTTTTTGTAAAATTGTGACGCCTGACAACCCTGAATGACTTAAGGCGAAAAATACCCATATAAAGGCGATTATAAACGATGAATTTTCATTAGACGTTTGGTAAAAAGCATGATACTTCTATATAAAATGTTCGCAACAACATCAAACACATTAACGCAATCTGCACATTAAGGGTTAGATAGAGATTTGTCACGCATTTTTACTTGATGGGCGAAGTTAAGGTGCATCTCGGTTAATCAAGATGTTCCTAATTATGAAACAGTGTCGGTTGACGACAAAATTTACAAACTTATACTTCGCAAAATATTCGCGCAGACACACCTGAACAGAGCAACTCATTCCTTTTGTCTATAATACTTACCTATAGAATATAACTAATAGAGCCATTTTAATACATCAATCTCAGCTTTGAGTAGGATCTTAAGTTTACATTTAATGTATTAAACTATTTAATGAAAAAAGATAAAATTTTCATAAAAGAGCTTGTTCCCAGCTCAGGGGGCGTCCTTTAATAAACAAAACTTAGCTGCCAAAAACCGTCATAATTTAAATCAAAGGTATCATTTGAGATGTTGAAGTCTGTTTATTAAAAAGCGACGTACTTGAGATGATGTCATTAATTTGACAGCGTCTTAGCTGATATCGCACAAATCGAAACTGTTGCATCTATTAATGTTTATAGACATCTTAACTCATCCCATTGGATATAAATCATCCCAACAGTACACGTACGCTGCACCTAACCCGTAACTGCACGCGGGTCAGACAGACCAGCCCACACGACCGTCACGCGTTCGCCTAATCACGTCACGCGCCAATGACTAGCGTTTGACGTGTTTAATTGGACACACGTTGCGCGGTAATTTGCGCTAATTCGATCATTGTTAACGCGTGTTACGTATGCTCTGTTACTTAACGTATTGATTTGGTGAGTTAACTCAGTTGGTTTTGGTGATTTAGTCTAATTTTTAATGTAATATACTATTATACTTCCTCGTTCTGTTATAGGCATTTTAAGCAACACCATACAAGAACATCGTATACATATTTATAAATTAATTTCATATCATCATCCATTGTTAAACATAGCTCATTTATTATTTATATGTCAGTGTTTAGACTAGAAACAAAAAGTTTAATTTAAAGATGGGTTACTTGCGCCCAAAAACTAGTCACTCCAGAAGTTAAAGTATTAATATTTGAAACTATTTTCCCGATCAGTGTCAGCTCAAAATATAATTGTTACTATTATACCAGAGAAATCATTAAAGTCAGAATCCTTATCATTTATTAACCATGGTGCGAGGTGGAGCACGTCTGCCTTCTGCGAGGGCGCTGCGGCGTCTGTGCCAATTCCCAGCCCTCGTAACGTCTAATTCCCGTCGACTTACACACATCAGCGTTTCCGATACCATGTTGTACTCGTTTACGTAGGTTAGTTTGAGATGCTTTGTTCACCTGTGAAAAATAATAACTTGATTTGACTAAAAAGATACGCTTTCGGTAATAAATGTTATGAATATTTTAACCAATCGGTGATTCTACGAAGCCTTATACCAAATAATTTGCTAGTAAAAAAAACTTTAGTTGTAATTGTTATAGTAAGGTTTAGTTGTAGTTGTTATGGTTATTAACCAAAAATACATGTAAGTACTTAATTGAGACAGATATAATATTATGGTCATTAGGAAAATAATGTAATAGGCCTTTGAAAACAACGTAGGAATTGAAGGGTTATTTTTAGTTTTGTATTTATAGTGATTTTTTTTTTTAAAAAATTGGTTTACTCTATTTTGCACTACTCTGTGCTATCCTTTTTCCATTTACACGGAACCGCACAAATATTGCAAACTAAACGGAAGCCGGCGGTATTTACAATTTGACCGCGTCGGTTATGTCCGTCAGGGCACATTCACTTCGTCGTTACGTTGCCAATGTTTATATTGCTCGTCTATTGCGTCTACTGTTATTGCCTCACCTCATGTTATTGCGTTTATGTTCCAAATTCGAATTCGTTTTTCGTTTTGATTTTTTTTTATAATAATTTGTTTTAGACCATTGTTATATTTTTTTACGTTTTCATATTTGGAACTTAATTCATTCAAAAAAGTTTTTTAAAAAAATACGAAATAATTGAAAGTTGTGAAAGAAACTTTATTTAGACGATAGAGACTAAAATGGAAACATATTTCGAACATATCAACTTTCCTTATAGATATCATTCTCCAAGGATAGGTATCAGTCGCATTTTGCATTAGTGCATGGAAGACATTCCAGACAGATACGCCGCCTGGAGAGTTCACGGTCCATTATCGGCTCGTGGAGATAGGGTAACTGTCCCCATTGTTGGCACTTACCGACGCCGTCGCATTGAAGCGTTGGCTTTAGCTTGCAAGTAATACTTTCTGTTGTGCATCGAATTCGAGATTTCAAAATTGGAACGTGAATGTTTTAGTATTTTTCGAGCGTGAGTGTTGTTTACATATCGTTATGTTTTGTTGTGTATTTAGACTGTATAAACTAGGAACACGTAAGTAATGGTATATACTATTTTTGTTGAAAATTACTGTTTAAATCTATGTTAATGTAAGCAGTATTGTTAATTAAGAATGTATTTAAAAAATATTAAAAATGTATGACGGTCATTCAAAGACAATTATTGTACAAACATAATCTCATCATTCATTTTCATCCAAATACTGTTCCATACATATCATTTCGCACATCGTGTTTATGATAGATAGTTGGAATCGATAATTAATTAATTACGGCTATAGGCAGTGCCGCGCCCGGGTTACATCGCAGCACCTACCCGTAACTAGCGAGCAACACTCGATTTCCCATGAGGTCCACGTTCAGCGATGGCATAGAATAAGTATGTGTAGACGGTGAGTACACTATATTTTATTTAGATGATATGCGGATTATTTATAAGAAGTTATAGGCTAAACATTTTACTATGAAAGGTTTTCTTGCTGGTTAATTGTAATATATAGACTTAAAGTAATGTTGTATACTTTTATGCCTGCAGAATAATTTTATTATCAAAATTTACGGTTACGTATAAAAAATAATATTTTTTTATTGTAATCAGTCTCATTTCTAAAAATGGAATATCACGTGCTAGTCCAGTCGTTAATTTATTTCCCAATAAGATTATATTAGACGATACGTATTTAAAATAATTTCTTATTTTTTTTAGTGTTTAATTTCCTACACTATTTCACAAGTAACATCAAGAGAGGCAAAACATTTCCCTATTTTAATAATTATTAAATTTGTGTTTTAGTATCTACATAATACGAAATTGAATACCTGATACGTTCCAAGTCACCTACTCTTTGCCATTTCCGGTAGAACGCCGCACCCGCCATGTTATTTCGCCCATTAAGGCACCTGTCATGTGAGTTTACAATAAGTAAATAAGGACGTGCCACCGACGGGGACGTTTACCTTGTTATTGCCTCACTATTGGCGACAATATTGGATGTTTTGTTTGTATGAAAAATTTACTTGTTATTAGCTAGGGTGACGGTACGTAAAATTAGTACGATTTGCGATTATGGGGTGTCAGATGTAATGTGATTGCATGCGCTTTGTATTTAATAGTTATTTATTGAGATTAATGTTGTTTATTTTGGCGGGAATTTGAAAATAGAAATTTCAAAATTAGAATGTATAAATGTTTTCACCTGAATTGTTTTTGGTTAGATTTCATAATTTTTATTTTTTTAATTTAAGAACATGACTAATATATTTTAAAAGAAAATTTCAACTGAAAATGTTCCCGACGTATATCCCCATGATCGTTTAATGTTCGAAACGCGGATTCAATTTGTGTTAAGACGTATTATTCATAAGTAGCAGGCAAGTAACACCTACGTCAAGTTAATTAACAAAGGTCTGTCACCGGTGAGTGTCGGGGGATTTATGATAATCCTACATTTTGCGTTATATCTGGGACGAGCAATGATTTAATCTCACGTAGACAGAATATACTTTTTATTTTACACTTGAATATTTTAAATACAAACCGATCCCAATCAGTTTAAAAAAGGAGTGTTAATGTAATTTAAACATTTTTGGTGACGTTAACTTACATTTAAATAATACTAGTTGACCCGACAGACGTTGTCCCGTCTTAACTATGAAGTTGCAGCGCGCATTCTGTCAATCGCTGACAGTTATTTCAAACGATTGACAGTTACATTAAATTTATATTTTCGTTAATTTTTCTTAAATTTTCTAATTTTCCGCGCAATTTTTTGAATTTTTTCTTTCATAAGAACCTTCTCCTGACAATAACAAACACAACAAAAAAAGTGAAATCGGTCCGGCCGTTCACGTGTGATGGCGTGACCAAGGGAAATAGGGATTCATTTTTATATATATAGATTATCAGATTAGAGTGAAGAAACTGTTATTTACAAAAAGCAACCCGTTAATAGTTATTTATAATGTAGTAAGTTTATATGTTTCAACTCAATATCTAGTATTTAAGTGCAATTATTGACTATTATAAAACTTATAGGAAAATGTTTGCTGGTGGTATGATATATTTTATATCCGCCCGAATAGCGACCACCGTACACAAGGTGTTAAAACCCGCCATAGTAGCCCACGTAAGACTTACATTTCAGGATTAACCTGCATATATCGGGTTCCAACAGGCCAGCATAATTGTATCGACTGCTGAGGGGTAAATATCTATCGTCAGTCGACATATTGGACTTCATTCTACTTACCATCAGGTGCGGTGGGGCACTTTGCAGTACTCGTATAAAAAAATGTTTTAGGGCGTCGGTGTAAGTAAGTACTTTTTTTAATTCAAAGTACGGGATGGTGTCTTAAATCGTAGCCCATTCAGTTGTATATAAAAATCCAATTTCCCGAAATAAGCATAGGAAAATGTACCCAATTGATTACAACAGACATGGTCAATAAATCTTTATATCAAACATCATTTCAATGAAACACATTCGTTCAGTAACACATATAAAGGGTGAAAATAAAAACAATATGGACCCGTTGTGTCCCGACGGGAACATTTTCGCCCCAATAATACTTTTTATCATATTTATTGACTGATAAATGGTAACGTGAATTCGAGTGCGTTTGTATGTTTTTGTAACTTAGTTTTATTTTAGCGGATAATGCGACGGGGATTAAACCGGGAGTTGAAACACCCATTTTGAATATTCTTTATTTTTAAAATCACTTTTCTATGTAATTTGTTTTATAAATTAATGTAGGTTTACTGTTATACAAAGCACGCCATATTTAGCACATTGGATATTTTGCTGGTGGTAGGATATATTTTATATCCACCATCACCGTACACAAGGTGTGAACATGTATGAAGATCAGCCTGATCCGATTTCAACAGGCCGGCATAATTTTGTCGACTGTTGAGGGGTAATCATCCATCGTTAGTCGATATTCTATTGGACCCACTCCACTTAACATCTGGTGCAGTGGGGTAATCCTGCCGTGCACCTATAAAAAAAATGGAAATATATATTCATAAAATTTTAATCTACGATATTATAATTCAAACCATTCCTACATTCCTACGTTATATACTACATAATAAGGTTATATTCCCGTGTCACACGTAAATGTCATATAGCTGTCATGTTTGCCGGCAAACATTCCGATGCTTTAAGGAACCAATAAACCTCCTTTAGTATCACAGAAAACCAAATCTCGAATCCAACGAAATATCACAAACGTACATAGGAATAAACAAATTCTGTTTATACAAAAAACTTGTGCCTTTGAGCGCAAAGTACTGCATATCCCATGTGGCATTAACTGATAACGTATATCGTATTAGTATCGGGTAAAAGCATGGGGAATACAGATTTACATCGTGGTAGATCGCGACTCGAATTTCAAAGGAGTTTTTTAGTTGTAGACGACCTATTTCGCGGAGTGTGTGATTGTACCTTATAAAGCACTTCGAATGTTATATATTATTGTAGCTATCTTTGTCTTTGTGTTATAAATCGATGAGTATTTTAAGATTATTCCAAATTTAAAAACCAAAGTCATTGAGTATGCTTTCCATAAAATTCTATCGCATAGGATTTAAATACTCATTTTCGCTTAAAATTTTGAAAGTTGACATACTAAACCTAACCTAACCTAACCTATCTAGCCGAATCTACAAGACAGATTAATGTGCTGTACCCGTGCTAGGTTGGTAGCGTGCTAAAGACCTAACTAATTATATCCACAAGTACTCGCAGTTCAAAATTTTAAATATACTTTTCCTGATATGAAACGTTTTGAGCCCCATAAGCCATCCTTAAAGCCCCGGCTTGGGCTTCTAATATTTCTTTCTGTAATTGGATGGGATGCGCGTAATAAAATTGTAATTAAAAATTAACTATTTTATACCAGTTGAGCCTTGTAGGGTGCATACTAAGTAGTTGGGTAGATAAATACGACGTGCATTTGTTTACTAACCTATAATAAACTAGTTGAATTTATAACGTTGTTTGTTTGTGAAGGTTTTATTGGGTTAAGTAATGAAAACAGAGATATGTGACTTATAAACGAAAATAGGATTATAATAAAATCGGCAGCAGATTTTTTTTAAGATTATGGCACAACTATATAAAATTTTTAATGTATTTATTAAATCAATTAATATTTTTAAACCGGTGACGTAATTGCGTGTGCAGTACAACATTCTGAAGTCTCAGGTTCAAATCCCAGGTCAGGCAAAATGGTATTGAGTTTTTCTGCCATATAAGTCCGTAGTCTGGAATTTGTTACCGATATGGCAATAGGCTCGCCCCTTATTACATTACATGGCGGAACATATAGACGAAAAATAGGTGCCCTTGTTGCACCTCTGTCTACACTTTCAGAGATGCAGCCGTGATGTGTGTATGATTTTTAAGCTGGATTTTATAGGATCAGGCATTTTTTAAAATAAAGTAATGATGAAGTTTTCCCAAATCAAGATAAACGTAATATCAATATGTTGCCATGGTAATATTTACATTAAATTAAAATTAAAATCTAATTCAATATAATTAAATTTCTACACCTAAGATTATCTAGAATAATCTTTATAAAATTTACTTTGCAACAGATATACATCTTCAAATGCCGACGGAGTTCTTCCGTCGCACGAAATTATCATTCCACAAAATAATTTTCGTACAAAACTGGCTGTTTATGAAAATACAATTACGTTTTATTGTAAGTTTTGATCGTAATCAATTACAAACTGACTCACATGGGTGTGGTGTGGCCCAAATACGCTGGTAGGGTATATAAACTCTAACAATCATCAGTAATTTTTAAGTAATAACCCTTTGCAGCTCGCATGTACTCGTTTTAATTTACAAAATTCGCTAATTAAATCCACTTTGGCCCCGTCCATTAGCCCGACGCGGGGTTATAAGCATCAAAATACATTATAATAAGTTATTACTGAATAATTTATTATTCTGTCATTACAGTGACACGGTCGCGTGCCCTCCTGTCATAAGTTAAACACTACCGATGTAATTTCATTGGACATGGTGACAAAAATTCTGTTTACTTTACCCCAGGTGAAGGATCTTCGCTTAAGTAATAAGCCATTATGATAAGCATGCTAATGAAGTGAATTTAATTATTTTGTGTTTTTATTTGATGAGCTATAGAGTGGTTCCTGCTGGTTTTTGACTGCTGTTTTTGGTTTGTCATGCTCTTATTTATTGCATTTGTTTTATACGCCGATAGCTTTTAATTACAAATAAATAGGGTATGTAGAAGAGCTAAGACATTATAAATGTGTAGTCAGAATTTTTGTTTAAATGTACATAAATGACAAGGCTATGACCACTTAAAATTACTATAAATCCTGCAATGAATTCGGAACACA
This sequence comes from Manduca sexta, assembly GCF_014839805.1. Taxonomy (NCBI): domain Eukaryota; kingdom Metazoa; phylum Arthropoda; class Insecta; order Lepidoptera; family Sphingidae; genus Manduca; species Manduca sexta. The sequence goes on along the minus strand of NC_051133.1, from coordinate 9,636,564 downwards.
AAACCGTCTAGTAAGAAACAAATACTATGTAGATTCAATATGATGTCATATTGAAGATCATCAATGAATACTAAATGGGAGTAAGAGACGATTTTTTTATGAATGAGAATAAGGGACAGTAAGAACTATTAAGTTGTATGAATTGATGAATGGATGGTAGAAAACTAGAACTATGAATCAATTTAACTTTTGATCAAAAGTTACCTTTTTGTGGATAATTTTATGATAAAGTATTTCTGCTTTTTTTTGTCAGATATGTATTCAGTAACTGCAGCAAATAATGCAATTTTTTATTTTTGGTAATTAAATGTATGTCCGCAGGTTTAAAACCAAACCTCTGACTTTTATGGAATGATGTGTGAATTATCGCTGCATCGTAGGGAAACCTGCATATCCGAGAAATTCTCTATAAGAATTTTGAGAGTATGTGATGTCCGCCAATCCGCACTAGGTCAGCGTAGTAAATTGGGACTTAATCCTTCTCAGTAGAAGAAGAAGAAGAGGCCTGTGCCTAGCAGAGAGACGGTATATAATACAGGGTTGACCACTTTCTCTAAGCCTTTTACCCGAAATCTCCATAAATGTATCGAGCGAATACAAATCAATCATTTCAACGCTCTTGAGATGTTACCTACGGTATCCAAGCTATAACATCGGCGTGGGACATGGCTGTCGTAAAACGAGTGAGGGACGAGTGTTCAGAACAAATCGGACAAGCCATCAATTGCGATACGTTATTGATATTGGCGGGCCGCTTGTATCGTGTGGTCACCCTACAAATTTAGTGTATTATGATTTTGTAGATATGAAAAGAGAAAGGTGATGTCGATGTAATTTGATTAATAAATATAAACATCAATAATGTGATAATTTACGAATATTTTATTGACTTTCGCAAAAGATATGCAAAAATATCTTTAAATTCATAAAATTGAGGTTAGGTATTAATGATTGTTATTTTAATAACATTTTAAGTTTTTACAAAATACTTTTTATCCGTTTAAATACGTTTTTCTGTTCCCCTTTTCTACTGGAATCAGTGAGGAGTTCTACCCGCCCTAAATCCCCGCGAACGTAGCCCTAGGCATTCGTTATGCTAAAAATATCAAAAACGAACCCTGATTACAAAACTTGATGTCCCCACATCTCAAAAATAATATGAATCCGCTGCAGGCGAAATAACACCTGTATTACCATAACAAGACGTGAAATTTGAATGTTCACAAACCGAACAACCCGGCCGCGGCGTCGGAATTAAGTTATCCACTTTTTGCAAGAAAAGACGGACACGTTAACATATGAATATGACAAATTGTCCGCCGGCGGTCAGCCTTCCGACTATCCGGCGTCCGACAGAATTTTACGGCACCCTAGGGACACTAGGGGGACCAACTTGAAAATTTTTCATTCCAGCCGGCCGGCAAGAAAAACGGCCCGGTCACTCGTCAAAACTGTAACAATTTCTCAGAAACAATAATGGGATAAAAAACGTGCCCCCACTTTTGACCAGCGGAAAAGCTATTATGGCCACTGTCAATGTTATTTATTCGGGTGTTGCATGCCGAGAATTTTTATTCTATCATGGGATTTGAAGTTTTATTGGACATTAGTATTTCGAGTTGGATTGAATTCACCTGAGGTTTGGAGGCATGCGTGTTAAAACTTGATTCAAGTGTTAGGGAAAGTGTTGGTGAGTTTAAAAGAGGAAATGCTTGACATCTATTGATGAAATTCATATTGAAAATCCAATACATTTGACAATACATGATCTTTTATTATTAATCATCTTTGCTTTAAAACATTAGGCTACTTTTTTCTTTGAATGACGAGGCATGCTTGCCGTTCGCCTGATGGTAAGTGATACGACCGTCCGTAAACAAAAGAAACACCATCCAAGACCTTGAATTACAATGTATTGTTTGGTATTTCACCGCGCTCGCCATCCTGAGACATGAGATGTTAAGTCTCGTTATGTCCACTGGCTACAATGTCCTTCAAACACAACAGTAACTACACACTGCTGCTTGGCTGCAGAAATAGACATTGCGAAGGTACCTACCCAGGCGTACTGTCACATATGAGTGACCTACCACCAGTAAAAAGGTATTTCATTTGAAGAAATCCACATGGATCGAACACAATGAAAATATATTGAAAATTATTCTGGATAGACATATCAGTCTATCCTATAGTGAATATTCAAAATTCCTGTCCCGTTATAGAATATCGGCGCACGAAAGATGTTTCTGTAAGCTTCTAATGAAAGTACTGATTTGTGAGTTTGCGGCGACAGAGTAATTCCCAAATGGAATCAGGAAGAGTGCAGCGCCGGCCGTGAACCGAATTGCAAATACGCATACGTCACCGACTTTATTCTTTCTATTGGAAATATGTGAGATAGTTTGTGTATAGATATCCAAAGTTTCTTTTAAAACAATTGTAATTTTGCAAATGATAGACTTCTTCAAGAAACTAAAATTTTCTTTTCTGTAGATTTCTGTAGCGATCGAATGATTACAATTTAACACCACGAATATGGACACAATATTTTGTTTATACAGACATAATACAAGCTTTAGGTACGATTTTTAAATTTATTTGATAATAATTATGATGGTTAAAGGATTTTTTATAACGCTTATGTCACAAACCACGTTTGCCAATTATATCAATAGGAAAACTAACTAGGACTTCAAACTTAAAGCACATCTACTGGCTATCTGATGAGAGCTCGTCACTTTGAAACATTAAATGTTAAGTCTAACAAAGCCAAGTTTTGAAATCAATTTTTTTATTTATTTCAGACCCAGAAAAATCCATAAAGAAATACATATACTCTTATAAGATTAAGTTAACTCAACTTAGGATGTTTTTTAAATACTTTTAGTTGATTCTTCAAATCTTGCACACATTGGCGTTAGAAATATACAAAGATATACCTATCCGTAGGTAACATCTCTCATCTAAACAAAAACACTAGTAGAAAGAATTCATCTAAATATTATTATCTGGTATTTCTAATTGTGAAACATAATTCGTATAGATCTAATCTAAAGCATGGATCTAGTAAAGCTAAAAATATATCTAAGTTCAAGCTTCCAAAACGGATCTAGGCAAATTAACAACATACTTCTAGCTTCCAAAAAATTTTTCTACATTCCACTGAAATGACATGCCGTGCGTTGGACGAATCCGTATCACCCGCCTTCCAATATAAATGTAAATAGAGAGTGCGGGTGAATGGTGAAATATGACAGTTATAATTGCTTTATTGTACTTGGATCGTGGCATTCGGGCATATGCTAATTTTGATATGGTTTCTGTTCAAACTTTCAGAGGTGTCGGTGTTTTGAATTTTGAATATCATTCTTGATACCATATTTTGAACTTAACTGAGGTCCTGCCAATGTATGTTTTATTCGTGATTTATCTTATCAGTTTTTGGCCATGGAGCCTCACATTCTCCTATTATTATATGGTCGGTCAACACAGTTTAAACTTTTGCGGCAAAGGTTTTACTTATTTTTACGATCATATCTATCTGGAGCAAATATGCTTGCATATTGTTACAATAGTAATGGATTTTAGATCCCTTAACTCATGGGATCTTCTGTCTAAAATACATCATCGATACATATGAACGATTTGTAACTTACAAATATTTTAATAGCATGTGTATTCCAAACATTAATGATACCTCCTTTGTACTGAAATACCCATAAGGTGCCAATATGAGACAAAAATGCTACAGGTTTAAATTTTTAAAGCATAACATTATTTTATCGTGCACTAAATTCGATCAAGAGCATGATGTTTTTAGAGGCAGATCGCCGCTCATAAATATTCACAAGTAACACGAGACGGCTCATTTAGGACTCTCTGGCCCTCTTTTTTGCGTTATTGGCTTAATACACTGGAGGGTTGTTTGGATCAACTTATTACCGTAAGATGTAGATCGATACTCCAGTTTAATGGACCAGGTTTTTATTAATTATAGGAAAATCCCACGCGATAGGATGGAAATGAGTTTGATTAATATTTAGTGATTAAAAGTGCGCGAAATTTTCATGCGCTTACAAAACCGTTTGGTTGATTTGTGTGAGAGAGTTGAGTTTCAATCTTATCGTTAGAATTGTGGAATTAACTAAAGAGTAAGTAAGTTAGTTAGAGACTGCTAAAGAGCAGAAAGAAGACACTTACTGTAAAATTTTCGACATGAAAATCGAAATGGAATTGGATCAGGAATCCGCTACTGCAACTCTTGTAAGGTAAGATCGACGCGAATTTTTCTTACGCTCAACATTAGATATTGGAAAATTTCTGACATAATTCAAAGTTTCAAACTTTACAGATTTAACAAATATTTTATCTGTATTTGCCAGTGTAACTACTGTACATAATAGGACTTAACATCTCATGTCTCACGATGGCGAGCGATTCAATGTTCAGGCGAACGGCAAGCAGATCTAGTCATTCAAAGCAATAAAAAAAAAATAGAGACCGAATCCACTTCCTTCTAAACATTATACATGAATCCTTGTACAGCATTTAGTTACGTATCTTAACAAACGTCTATAGTAAGGTAATAAATCACAGGGTACATTTCGGCCGGGCTATGTATTGGGAATTGATCAAGAGTTAAGTCACGATTGTTGCAACGTCCGGAACATTCCTCCGGGATTCATTATCCGGGAACGGTACGACTGATTGCCGCCAATGTCCGTGCGGTACGGCCCGTACACAGGTGATTAACTCAATACATAGATTTAAAAAAATATATTATTTAAATGAAATTAAATAATTTATATGAACTTGTAAAATGTTATATATTATTTAGATTCCGTGGATATTAACTGTAACACCTGTTCGGAAAGCAATGCTCACTAGAGAAGAACGGGCAAGAAACTCTGGTGTTGCTCTTTTAAAAATCAGTTTAATGTATAAATTACAGTACATGATACGCAGAAAAGAGAAAAATTACAATTGTTTTTTTATTGCTGTTTAGAGTAGTTAATTTATATACTCGTAGAATAGGTAAGAAAAGAAATTTCGATATGAGTCCCATTCATTTATTTTGATCGATAGTGCATATTAAGTAAATAAAATTGAATAGAGGAAATCGGATATGATTATAACCATAGATTATACATTAGTTCAAAATTGGAAAAAGGTAACCTACTTTTCCTAAATCGTGACGTTACTCTATAAAAATATATAGTTCTAGATATTTCAAAACTCTCAGCAACTTGTCTCAAAGTGACACGCAATCACTACCTACCACGCTATTATGTAAAACAAATTCTTCGATGGCATTGTTACAGATGGTAATTTTGGCACTAACAATTTACCGGGAGCACTAACAATTTACTAACAATTTACAAAAGCAGCGATAGCCTAGTTGGTTGTGGAACGGACTGCCGAGACTAATGTCCGCAGGTTCAAATCAAGGGCACACCTCTGATTTTTCTAAAAAATGATGTGTGTATTCTTGGTGAATTATCGTTTGCTTTATCGGTGAAGGAAAACATCGTGAGGAAACCTACATACCTGAGAAGTTCTCTATAGGAATTTGGAGGGTGTGTGTAGTCTACCAATCCGCACTAGGCCAGGGTGGTGGACTAAGGCCTAATCCCTCTCAGTAGTAGAGGAGGCCCGCGCTCAGCAGTGGGCAAGTATATAATACAGGGCTGATATTATTATTATTTATTTACCGGGAGACCTGATCGTTTTGTTATTCTCTTGTCATTATCTCTCGTCAGTCGACATTCTATTGGACCGCACTCCACGTAGCATCAGCGGCAATGGGGTTACTGCCATGGACGTATACAAAAGCAATTACATATTGCCATGTATGATCAGGGTATGGTAAACAAATTGAAGTTAATACCATCGCGGTTTAAGAAAAAATGGCTACCAACGCGAAACCTGTTGAGGTTTGCATAGACAAATACAAACCCTTTTTTATAATGTAATGTAAACTGGCCGCGTAATAGTATGTATCTTTTTGAATTATTGTATTTGGAATAAAATAACATTGTACTGTTACTAAGCAATATGTGCTAGTCTAATACGGTTGTCTAACGTGCTAACTCTATTAAAAATATAAGTTCCTATTCGACGGAAAGCCTTGTTTATTTTCCACCCTTACTCTGCAAGGGCGACTCGAAGCCCAAGAAAACCCTGGGCTTCTTTAGAGTTTTCATGATCTACTGACATACTTATTGACTTTACATGAAAGTTAAAAAAGCCAAATGAATTCTTATCATAGTCTAAATACAGATTCTTTTGTATAATAATAGCACTTGTCCCTCCAATAATAACAATCACGATATAAAAAAATGAGATATAGACACTTATAGCTGACGTAATCAAGTCTCTTTGTTATAATCATTTGAACGTAGGGGCGTGATGGTTGCAAATAATTTATATCGCGCAGCAGGCGTTCCGAACAAACAAATTGACTAACATGTGGCCTGCTGAAATGGATATGTTTATGATTTTAATAAATATACTGTTTATTTGACCATCTTTATAATGGATAGTATGTAGGTCTTATGTGAAAAAATATTTTTATGAATCTCAAAAATATTGTGCAGTATACTGAAAACGATTTTTCTCTATTTCAATAAATTGAAATAGAGAAAAATCGTTAATTAATATTTTGTGTCACAATTAGTTGGATAACCTACATAATGTGTTAATAGTTTTTCTTGTTGTTGACCAGTTATAAGGGATTACTATAATTTATTTATCAACTTTGGTTAAGTGCACAAAATTTGCAAAGCTATTAAAAATACTGTTTATATTTTTTATATTCCATAAACATTTTTTTTTAAATTTGGAACTTTATTCGTTTCCACATGTGTTATAAAACGCAAAAGCTAAGTAGCTAATGCATCGCGATATAAGCGTATAATGGAATTTATCAAGAATCGAAGGGGTGTGTCGTTGCATCATCTTCCCCTAATTTGGTTTTTATTTTATTTCAACCCCAACGTAGGGGCCAGTGTGTGGAATTAGTCTTACCATATGCGCTCCTACTTGTGTTACACTTGGGCCGCGACTGTTCATTTGGGCGGTGTGCGTTAGTACTGTTGTGTTTTGTTTATTTTTATATTTGATTTTTATGAAGAGGTGTAAGCACAAAATTGATGCACAGAATAAGGAAATGTAAATGATGTAAAAAAAAAATTGTATAATTATAGTAGCTTTAAAGGATGCAACGTTTTTTATTAGTTGATATATTATTTCAGATATAACAAAATCACTCTGTCGTGCTAAAATATACAAATCAAAGGCATTTAAAAAAAATGAAATTATTTTTATATAAAGCTTTGTTAAACTTAATAAACTAAATGAAATACAAGTATAGTTAGAATTTAAATTATTAAAAATAATCCTAGTTATATGAGAATACTACATTTATTATATATGTAAGCATAAAAAGCGTACACTAAGTAAACAAATATTTTAATAAATTATCAATATACCTAACAACACGATTTTTTACAATTTCTTTCCGCAATTATAACCGCCTACAGTTCAAACTTTTCAGTGTTTGCGCCAGCACAACGCATACAATAAGGGTGTAGGCACAGTGCGTAATCTGAGTGCGGAACATGTGCGTGCGGCTTTAAATTTTGATCTCGTACCGATTACCAGCACGCACCGGTGGTAATGCACAATTTTACTTACATTAAATACGCATGCTGTTTTTTTTCGGTGTGTGTTTTTATTACTGGCCTCTCTAGTCTGAAAATTATGTTTCTCTGGTGTTGTTGATTTGTATTACTAATAGTTAAGTAACACCTGCTTGACAACTTTATTTAATGTGTAGTAATACTATTATTGGATTCCAACTGAAGGCACTCAAGCGCATAGCATTTTTGTGTCATTTATATATCTGACATAATCTTTTACCAACTTTAGCTATCATTTTCTTTTAATCATATGCTGTTTAACTATTGATCTTTCATCAGCCTAAAATTCTTAAATAATAACAATATCGATTAAGAATAAACTTAAATTATTATTCAAAAAATATAAATAAATTTTGGAGAGCCCACATGACATGAGTTCCGTCTTACACACACCATCTCAAACACCCTAACATTATTTAAGATTACAAACTGAATTACGACCCTTATCGAAACCATTAAGTAGACAAAAATCAAAATCCTTTGCATAATCCTTATCACCTTATACACAACTTAAACAGTATCGAACATAAAAAGCATTAACGTAACGGGACTTGTTTAATCTATAATGCGCCTTATCGCAATATTTTCCATTTCCGGGGAAACCGTGAGCGTCGGCGGGCCTTCGCCAGGGGAAATAAGGAAGGCTGAGTTTCACTTTGTTTTTTTCCCGTGCAGGGGAAAATTTTTCTCTACCTTTACTTACAACAGTTACCGGTGTTTGGCGCGATTGTTACCTGCATACCGTTGAATTAAATATCGCCGGGCAAGGGTGAAGCTGGAACTGCTACGAGATTGCACCTTTTTTAGTTAAGAAAGTTGTTGAGCAATGTTTTGAATTTGAATTTTATTGTTTTTTGAACAAAGGGAAATTTGTATTCTGTTTAATATGAAATCAGAAGGAGTAAGGTTACAATGTGAAATATTATGACTTGTAAATGCTGAAATTAAGTGTACCATTCGTCGTAAACATCATCGTCATCATCAACCACTAGATATTCAATGCTGAACGTGCGCCTTTCCAAAGATTTCCGAACTGACCTAAACTTTATTTCTATAATGATTTCTTATGTTTACGCGAATGTTGGACATTAAATATTATAACTAACTTTTCGGATGACCAACACTTTAATCCGCCCCGTGATGACAAAGGCTGCAAAGTCGAAAGGTCGACATCAAATTATAATATAAAAGCGCGATAAAATTCTCAAAATAGCTTTATTTCTACATTCCCTTTCGCTACAATCTTACGTAACTCTAATTATAATCACAAGTTTTTCTAGAACAATATCACTCGGCTATCGGTACGTTAATTAGTTAATGTGCCTTCTCATTTCCGATAATTTATTGAGACGGAGTATGATACCTTCCGTAATTTTCTAACTTCCCCCCACTTTATCCGGGACTCGCTCCCGGGAATTGGCGGCGGTGAAAAACTCAACCAAAATATTAATGCACCGGTTCTACGGTAAGTATTGGCGCGAATATTGAGTACGCTTAAATGATTTTGATGCTTTGATAATGTTATTGTTATTTTAGTTATTCTATTGCATTATTGCATACTACGTATTTTGTTAATACGTTGTAATCTGTCAGAATATGTATGGCTATACTAAAATTCCCTAAATTGCATGAATATATTTGTCATATATATTTAACTGCTCAAAACTTTACTCTTGTTTGCTTCTACGCTTGCGTGCTTGGGTTTCGCCTCAGTGACAAGCTACTAATTTTATGCCCTAATATAGGACTTAATTACTTCAACAAAAACTCTCGTTGGATGTAAGTTTTTTGTAAGCTATATTAAATAAAAGATTCCGAGACAAATTTGTTTCTTATTTATCATTTGATGACCTGCAAGCTTGATTATCGCTAAAACATACTTATTTTAAAGAATAACCATCTTGCAACAAAATATATATTTAAAAATAGTGGTATAGCATCAAACCGCTAAAGACATATTATGAAATATCAACCGTAAAATAAAGGCCTAATCCCTCGTAATCGTAGACGAAGCCCGTGCCAGACAGTGGGACAGTATATAATACAGGGCTGATATTATTATTATTATTATTATAATGGTAAAGTATCAAAACATCTCCGTTGCACAAATTGCCAGTGAAGCAATAGGCGGTCTCACCGGCGGATTAATCAGGGATTGTTCCGTTCCCACTTGCCGCTGAAAAATTGTCACCATCAGCCGCGTCGGCGTCTCCTCTGTTATAAACCGATGATGCATCGCCTTGTTGAGTTATATTTTTAATTTAGCTCAAAGGAATTTGAATGTTGTTGTGTTAGGTATAGAAGGGATTATTGATTGTGTTAACTTTTTAATAATTTACTTTATTATAATAGCATTTAAATACAGGAATAATATAGAAAAAAAATTATCTAATTTTCAGCATTAATACATAAATCAGAAAAATATCCTTTCCTTGCTAAGTGACTAACGCACTCGTTATATTTGAATGCATCACCTACCATAACACCAAAATCAGCACCAAATAAGGTGAATCTAACATCTACCTAGTTTCTTCTATAAAATAATATATGTCCCTGTGTCGCAAATGAAACTAAAACTAACAGTAAATTAAATATAGAATTTCCCGGCAACAATTTTTCCATTCAGCCAAAGTCCGGCGTTCCAGCATCCATACTTTTCCCATAATAAGTTCACATCTCGCTTCGGAGCCGTGATTGGTTCAACTCCCGAGGGGTTTGAACTTCGTCAGCAAATGAGCAGTGAGCTAACACGATAATAATTTATAAGACACGCTGTATTATTTATTATCTGTAGTATGCCAAACTCTAGTTCGTAGGTGGGAAAATATAGCTTCGAGCGTCTTTACTTTAACTATGGTTAACATACTTGTTAATAGTTTCCCGAATAGTTTAGTTGGGAACTTTCCTAGGCCTGCGGATGAATTGAATTAACGTAATACAACTACCTAATTATACAGTTAAATGGAATTATCGATACACTAAATTCATTTTAGTACTTAGTAATTAAATTTTCTATTTAGTTAAATTTTTGTAACTACTCAATATAATAATACGTGAAAAACTTTGTACCTCTTTGTACCCTAATTGCGCGCATGGAGAAGTGTAAGATTTGGCATAATTAAAGTACATAAAGAAAAAGAGTGCAGTCAGTGCTTATTAATTTCGACGAATTTCGAACACTGGATTACTATTAAATAATATTTTTGATTATAAAATTCAATTCTAAATTTAAATACTGACTTAATGGACGAATATCCACAAATTAAAAATAACTCTAAGAAAAACATTGTATTTTTTCCAGCCAGTTACATTCCAGAAATAAATACAACGCAGCGTGAAGAAGATATATGGTGTGGCGGGGGAATACAATTCTGGATAGCAAAGGTCGTTCCCGTTAGTATAAATGTAAGTAAATTTGAATAAAACATTGGGCGGCGCGTGCGGGGTCCGCGGTGCGGGCGCGGGTTTGTTTTTTGTTAAAATCCGACTGCTATGTATGTTACATTAACTCACATGGAAAATCTTCCTGTTTTTCACTCAGCCATGTTAAGGGTTTAATTTTTTCTGTGATATTGCTTGTAGCGAGGGCGCTAAATCTAATTTTGTGGAGTTTCACTAAGATGGGTAAATTGTAAGAGATGATATTGATATTCAGCAAGTTCTAAAATCATATAGAGTGAATATTGGGAAGATTCTCATACAAAAATGTTACGCTTGTGCGATGCTGAAACCTAATCTACCATGAAATAGCAAAACACTAATGTAAAATACTTCATGTTTTTCCATATCGTGGTTTGCACGTTTTTAACGTGCATAGCTTATTTTCTGTAAATATGTTATTTTTGTATTAATATCTAAGGACGCTGTGACAACTTGCCACACGGACATTTCATATACAATAACAACTTACAACAAAGGTAATATTTTTATCACAAATTAGATTCTGATGTCCGGTCTATAAGGAACTATACTGTTTAATGCTTTTGTTATTCAATAACTGATTTACCTATCTCCATATCCTATTATGAACATTCTATCTGACTCCTAAAGATGAAATAGAGTCACAATACTATAATCGATAATATTACACGCTAGATACCTCACACACGACATGTATAAACACGCACAACTGCGACAATATAAATGACCGTGACAGTTTACGAACAAACGAAAAGGGTTAAGTAGATATGGATGTAATCCGCCACAAGAAAACAAGGTACTTAACTTTATTTTAATTAATGTGGCCCATTTATTTAGCTTGCTATTTAATTACACCGCCATGTTTAAGGGTTAAATGCGTGTCGTCCAAACCTTAAATGGAAGCGAATGACTAACTATGAATATTTTTAAATAATTTATTATAGTTAGTACCGAGTGTAATGACATAATAGTTATTAACAAAATGAGTTGTACGAGCTAAGTATGAAATATTGCTATAAACAGTATATAAATAGGCCATTAGATAATTATGTATTTAAAACAAGTGATGCTTTCATAGTCATGGCAATTTTTGAGGGTTTAAATTTAACTATCAGTTTGGTGAAATGAGGTGACAATTTTGAAGTGAATGTTTCTGCAGAGAGCTTAGTTAGAAAAGAGGGCGTTTGATATTGATTATTTAGATTAACGGTAACTTTACAATGATTAAGTATTAGAAGAGTATTTTGGTATCTTTGAATTTTTAAATAAAGAGTCAAAAAGTGTACTTCGACCTCTATTTAATCTACAGCCGCAGTGAAAAGTATATTGTACGCAAAAATATTTTTTTCAGCAATTAACAAATTTATAACACACTTGTCATAAACGATTGGCGTTATTATGAATATTATGGAGACCATATTACTTCTAAAAATGCATTATACTTCTGCCTACCGCTGAAAACAAAGGCGTGATTGTATGTTATAATAAACATAGGAATATATTTGTTAGATCGCTTGTTATGCAGTGAATTTCATTCTCAAAAGGGGGAACCTTGACAATCCGTTGTCGCTCATCCACAAGGGTGCTTAAAACAAATGTCATATGTTTATGGGATTCCCGTGTTATGTTAATGCGAATGGCTTTGGTTGGGTTTTTACATGTTATTTAAATATAACCGAAAAACGGCAAGTTTTTGAATGTTATTTTTTTTGCAAAGCATCGTTTGGTAAAGTTGTTTGTATATATATTAGTGAGTGGGAGTGAAAAGTTATTTTAGTTCTTAGCGAGATCAATTACTTTATAGTGAATTTTATAATATTTTCTTGTCCCTTGGGACCTAATATTTGTCGCCAACGCGGCAGTCGCTGATGTATTTCGGTAGTTTTTATGAAGCGGAGTTCTTGAATATTATAATGACGATATTATTTTGTAGTTCTCTTTTTTTTTGTTATTGAAACATTATTGAAAATATGGATCTTATCATCATCTTCGAGCCCAGTAATGTGCCAGTATACTGACCAGGCTGATCCAAAGAGGATAACAGCAGTACCTAACCAGAGTTACTTACCTAGGTACCTACGTCTACCTCGGCTTTCGGAAATAACTCTAAATAGGCCGTTAATCACAAATACGAAGGCGCCTTCACAACATTAGGTTATAGGTGACTGAATATTATTCTTACCTACTATACAACTGATTATAAACAAAGCAATAATCAGTGCCGCAAGCATAATGAAGCACAATAGATAAACTGAATTAGGGCCCGCGCGGTCACCCCCCAGCTAAACTGAGCTAAATGCTAACCCGATCAGGCATAATTTGTGACCAATTAGAATAATGGTCCGCGGCCCGTGATGTATGCACTACGTGACAAGATCATAGACTGACGTTGAGTAGATTTACTGATATATATTTCCTAAAGTTTCGAGTATCGATGTAATTTCTACCGTAGTGTATGACTTAAATCCAAAAGTCGATAGGTTAAATTGGTAGTTATTTATAATGAGCCATACGAAATACCGTAGCTCTAATAGTGTATTGGTGGAATAACAGAGTATTCCTTTAAGTTAAGTTCACCGATGGGTACGTAGAATATTTTGTAGGAAGTATAAAAATACGTACACAATTTAAAGTGTTTATTCTTGATGATACTGATAATATTAATTTATATATCGAATATAGGAAAAACCCTAACACACATTTCCATTTTAATTCCTTACAATGGATTATTATATCGAGTTATGTATTGTGCTTTCCACACAGAATCATTTACTTAAAATATTTTAGTGTAGTCTATTCTACATATTTCTCAATTCGTTAATAAATGTTTGGGGAAGCGTTTGTCCGGTGGCATAACGTCAATGTCTGTGAATGTTGCCAATAGTTATGTTTGTCCATTGTACTAAACAATGTATGCGATCTAATGGTTTTCTGACACGCACCAATCTTCTTTCTTGTATTGCCTATTGATATAAGTAGTTTGGTTTGCGCTGGTTCGTGGATAATGTATTTTAAAACGTCATAGTACAATAAAATGTCCAAAAAGTCAAAGTTAGAATAACTATTGTAGAAGTAGGTTACATGTGAATCATTAGGACCTTCTACATTTTATTAACGAATATTCACTTTCTGTCTTTTATTTTGAGAAAATACTTTGAGACTTAGATCTGCGGCGAGGTTGGCAATAAACAATTATTCGAAAGGTCCAAATTAAGAAGGCATTTATAGAGACTTAACTTTTAAAATCATGTGTGTATTTTTTATTATCGCGTGCTTTAACGGTAAAGGAAAATATCATGAGGAAACCTGCATACCTGAGAAGTTCTCTATATGAATTTTGAAGGTATGTGAAGTCTACCAATCCGCATTACACTAGCGTGGAGGACTAAAGTCTAATCCTTCTCAGTGGTAGAGGCCCGTGACCAGCAGTGGACGCTACATAATATAGGGCTAGTATTATTAACCCATTCATTCGTTCTCCCATATCTATTGTTCTAGTTGTATTTAATACCTATACATGCTCTTCCACGTGTCAGTGTACCCTCGTCAATCTTCAGTTAATTTATATCCGCATTTGTTTAACCGAAATACGTTTGAATTCGCCGATTTACGACCGCTGTCTCAACTCTTTTTGTTTGAATAACATTTCTTGCGTTAGAAGTGTTTGTGGCGTTTAAATAAATAAATAAATATATAATATGTTATTTCAATATTTTGTATTTGTATTCTTTTGAAATAAAAGTAATATGTTGTTGCTCTGAAAGAGATATTTTTATTATAATAATTTTCATACTTTATATGTATAGATCTTAATACCATACTAATAAATAAAACTAATCTTACCTGAAAGAGAAACAACACTTAAAACTATTACTTCACATTCATAAATATCTTTAAATCTTTATTTATACGACTTTAATTGAAATGTCATTTGTCAATATTGTCTATTAAAAAACCATAGATATAATTAAGAATAATAAAATTAAATGAAGTGTTAAGAACTTCATTTACAAATATATTATAATAATAGTCTGAATTTGTATTAAGATGTTTTAACTTAATCAGGGTTGGACCTAAATCAACCTAAATAACTACCTTTATCATTAATAACCTTCTTTTGTATTTTTGTGGGTATCAAATCCAGGGTTTCAAGATTGACAGTCAGGTAGTTGCAACCCTGTTAATTTAATTCTGAATAGCCTGTGCCTGCGGCTCAGCTAGCGTGAAAAAGTTTTCCGGGATAAATATTTTCCTGGGATACGTACCCTACAACACTCACGAGTAATGTAGCTTCCTATCAATGAAAAAAACAAAATCGGTTTAGAATGCCTTGAGATTAGCTCGTTCAAATAAACGAACTCTCCAGCTTTATATATTAGTATAGATTTGTAAAGAATACGCACGTGGCTGCGTTCAAATGCAAGGACAGACAATTTGATTAAGGTCGCAGGAACATTCTGGATCCAGGCCGCTTTTGACAGGTCCGTCGGGAAATCTTTAGGGGAAGCCTATGTTGATTAGTGAACTTCATGAGGATGATAATGACGCATATAATTTAAAAATATTTAGTGGTACACGAAGCCTGGCTTCAAACTCGGGATCTATGCAGCGACAGTTCGTTTATTTACAACTAAACTATCGCTGCTCACAAAGCAACGATGTTACAATAATTTATATTACTATAAACATGCACCCAATTAGTAATACTTGCAAAGTACATATCCCCGTGGATGTTAAGTACGAAAGGGCTGCAATTAACATGATACGTTTAATTACCCCCGCATAAATTGCACGCTGTATTGATTGTTTACTAGTACAGATTGGGATTAACGAAACGCGGGAAACATGCGGCGACACTCAATATTTTTATTTTAGCTAATAGTAGGTTTCGAGGCGAAGGTTCGCAGGTTCAAAACTTGAGACACAGTTATTTACATTAGAACTTAATGCATAAATACTCTTCAGTAGTTTTTGTATATTGTGTTAGATGTCTGTCGATATTAAACATTAAAAAAGTGTTTTTTTTTTTTTAAATAGCTCTATTAATTAATTACATTCAAAATATAACACAACCCTTTCATATTTATAAGTTATGTGTATATGGGTTATCAATTATAGATTGCCTTAATGGTGAAGGAGAACATCGTGATGAAACCTACTTTCCTAAGAATTCCCACAGTAATTTCTAAGGCCTGCCAACCCGCACTAATCCATCCTGGTGATTTAAGCTCTACCCTCTCAGTGGAAAGAGAATCAGGCAAAATTTTGGTTTCAAACGAGTGTCGAGAAGCAAATAGGTGCGAATGAGAATATATAGAAAGTTTTTTTAAATTTATTATTATCACTTTCCGCTACGACTTCTAGACAACATTCTTCGTAGCTTTCAACTTCAACTTTGCCTTCAAAGAGTTCTACGATTTTAAAGAGCGGTCATTGGGATGATTGTCATACAAAACTTTTGTATTCATACGAATGTTACTCAATCTTCTGTAACATAGCAAAACAATTATATGTAAAATATTTCATATTTTTTCCATATCGTAATTTTAGTGCGTATATTAGCATATTATCTGTAAATATATTATTTTTGTATTAATATATAAGGACGCTGTGACATCTTGTCACACAGACCTTTCAAATAAGAGGTATTGGTAATATCTTTTGGAGCACAAATTTGGTTCTGATGTCCAGAACTATATTGTGTAATATCTTTGTTTGCTTTCAATAATATCACAGCCATCTGACGGTGTGATTCAGATTCATTTAAATTACGCGTATAAACGAGTTCCATCCAATTTCGTAGATGAAAGGCGGCGATCATAAATATCGGCGACAAATTCCCGCCAATCGCGACAACGCGTGTTCCGTTCGTCGTAAATTGCGCGCGTAAATAATAACGGCGGATGAACGGAACTTTATCAACCCTTATTTATTGGCTCATTATCAACAGAATGTGTATTTTATGAACATATCACTGCATTAAAATTACATATTTTTTTCCTATCTGAGTTTCGTTGTGGTATTTGTATTCATGTTCTGAAAAGAGGGTGTATAGTAATTTATAAACAAAAGGTATGCAGTGGATTACGGATATTATTTTCACTTTATTGATAGTGTTTGTGTATAATAGTTAAATTTTGTTTCGACAAATAAGTAAAATAAACCTAAAGTAATAAATAATCTGACCCTATAATTTAATATTTAAGCTCTATACGTAAAATTACTTAACAGCAACAAAGGATAAATTTTACGATTAATAAGAAATTAAATATTACATTAATTGTGGTGTTAACCTGAAAGCTAGGTTATCTAGATTAGGTATGGTACCTGCATACCGAATAATTCTCCTTAGGAAAATCTGAATTCTGCCGACCCGCGATTATCAAACGCCATCACTTATCGATATCCAAAACAATTTTAAACAAAACTACAATCAAAATGCTTTGAATTTCGAAACTAATTCGCATTTATTTCAACAATTTCACCAAAATTCCATATCATTTTGCTTTTGTCGATTTTCGCACTAACTCCTTAATGATGCGAACACAAAAGGCTTTGTGTTATTAATATGGAATATAATGCGTAATATTCCCTAGAGAGCCACTGTAAAACTATCGTACAATTGCGTACATTCCACCAATAATGATACAAAATTGGCGAGTTTCGCTTGATTTGCCAATAAATGCGGTAAATTGAAATGTTTTATGGTTCATTACCATAGGGATGAAGGTAATATGGTAATTCTACCCTATTATGTGACAACATGAGCGTCGCATTCAATAAAATTTAATTTGTGTTTTCTGTTTTAATTTTTATCGGCGAAATTTTCGAATGACCGGTCATTTTGATATGTCTTTCAAGATTAAAATTATACATTGAAAAGGCAATTGAATTAGGTCCTTTAAAAAAATAATTAAGCATATTAGCATAACTATTGGATATTTATATCAAAATGTTTTAGTTTAATTCTTTTAAAAACGAGTAATTCCTTATAACACTAAGTTTGTTTAAACCTTATTATGAAAGGAAAAATAATAATTTAACAACTAGTATTTGGAACAAAATCATATACTTTAAAAGCAAAACATTTTGTTATGAACTAAAGGAACTTCATTTTAATACATCTGATAGAGGAGACATTCGCAGTGATATTTGACTGGCTATGCCTTGGGGACTGACCAGACAGCCGGCTAAAGGCTTTGACTGTACAATCCGGAGAAATTAGATTACACCAGCTATTGTCTGGCTATTTATGCGCTTGTCCCAAAATCTATACCTATTTAAAGTTTGATATTTGTTTTAAATACGATTCCAGCTGTGTTAATGAATTCGGTACTTTTAATTGTAATTAATGTTAATTTAATGTACTTTTTTATAGTATAAAAATCTTCCTTATTATTTATGTAGCAAAATGCAAAGAGAACTC
This sequence comes from Manduca sexta, assembly GCF_014839805.1. Lineage (NCBI taxonomy): Eukaryota > Metazoa > Arthropoda > Insecta > Lepidoptera > Sphingidae > Manduca > Manduca sexta. Next base: position 9,618,018 of record NC_051133.1, on the reverse strand, counting down.
AGGAAACCTTTACATAACAGCCCAAACACATTCTCGTAAAAAGCGAAACAAGCGAAAAAGGCAACGCACGTCGATTAAAAGAATAAACAAAATACTCACCGGAAGTTTTACCGTCTCCTCAAAATGCATAGCCCATTACAAGAGGAAGTTTATTGTGATTTTGCGTTTAAACAAAGAGGGGTGTTTTTACGTGGCTGTGTAATGAATTTCCATGGCGAGACATCGGCCTTTTTAAATATGTAACAAGATGCAGGCGCGGTGGTATTCTTTACCTCATTGAATAACATTGCTTCATGCATAATTTTTTGGTTTAAATTTGCCGTCATGTGAAATAACTGGGGAGTGTTGGTGGTTAGAATGGTTACTTTTATGCTTACAGATTTTTTTTCGTTTATGAAAAGTGGGCTGATGATAAAATTACACGTCGGACGGGCCATGAACGTATAGCAAGATTTACTTTCGCCTTAAACTATGTTATTGTATTGTACAATATGTATGTTTTTTGACCACCTTGGTAACGTAGTTGTATTACGCTACGACTGCAGTACTCGGGTTCCCTGGGCAAAGTGATATTAGGTTTTTCTACTCCGTGTCTGGAATTTATGACTGATATGGCGAGAGGCTTGCTTCCTATCACATCGTGGGACGGAATACCCATTGCGGAAAGTGTGTGCACCAGCTTCCCTTTGGAGGATAAAAGGCGTGAAGATGTTTGTGTATATGTTTTTGTACTTAATTATAAATTATATCATGGCTGTTTTGACTACTAAACCATACAAAAACATTGCAAACCATCCAATATTTTCTCCAAACTATTCAACCAATTTCCCAACACTATCGGAATCATCCAAAACTTGTGCCCTTTATTAGCGAAGCCAACTACAACTAATATAATTTCTTGTCGGATCATATCCTAAGGGATGCGTCCTGTAAGGATCAAAGTTGTCGCTAACGCAATTAGGGAGACGGATTAGTTTCGGTCAGAGCCGTCTCTACCTGACCGCTGCGGATTGCTATTAATTTTGTTCATAAACTAGTTTAATTCGGCTCGTTGATTAGTTTAATTCGTAATTCGTTGAGAAGTTATGTTTAATGCATTTGCTATGTTATATGCTATATTATAAGGTTGTGTTTTATTTAACGTTGTTTAATGAAACAAATATGTGTACGAAATGTTTAAGTGGATTTAAGTTATTTTTTGGTAAGCCAGTTTTTTCAAATTTTGGTGGCTCCTGAGAGCTATCGTATCTGATAAAATGGCGATTTGCAGTTTTTTAGGTTTTCGTTATACAAATACTGTTTATTACCAAACCTATTAAAAAGAGGATTTTTTTCGAATCGATTTATATTGTCCCTAAATATTTTAATCATAATAAGAGTATCATCGATATAAACACTGTCAGACCAAAAAAATAAATAATTTCAACATTATCGGGAGATAGAAACAAATTAAAACCCCTTCAAATAAGCGGACCTCAAACTTACTCCACTGAAATATTTAAGGGACATTTTCAAATATCGTCCCCCAAGTAATTGCGTGTTCGATGGATAATGTATACTTAAACATTAAGGACGAGGACTTCGATATACTGGAATTGGATATCTCGTATGAATTTTATAAAGTATTCGCCATTGGTGTTTCGATTGCTTTGCGTTTATGAATAGAGATGGAGTTTTTAAATTGTCTTATACTCTTGAGGATTGGAGAATCGATTCTGAATTCTATATGTTAATAGGTATGTTTTTAAATTAATAAGTTTTTTAAACACGTTCTATCTAATTATGTATTAGGTCGGATATAAAGTGAACCGAATGTCGGTACCTAAAGTAGTCGGTACCTAAGTTACTTTGCTTAACCCATCGTAACTAAAGGTGAAAGCGTATGTGGATTTTCTACGTGTTTTACGAAGTAATAATATCTATAATGATGATAAAAAAATAATATCAATCTATATATTTAAAAACAACTGTTCCTCACGTGATTGGTTAAACCAAACTTATAATTTTATATAACCTCAATTAACTTCTCTGTTCAACGTTTCTCTTGCATATGATCCAAAATGAATAAAAATGCAGTAAAATTTAAAGTGAAGTTATTTCCATACTCGCGGCATATCTCTGGAGATTCGCCGACATTCGAGGTAGCCAGTAACTACATGCTTGTTAACTCGTCTCATGTATTATGAAGCTGTGTCAAATGTATCTCGCTTAGATATGTACAGAGTGTTCTCACTGGTGAATGTAGTTCAATTAAAATATTTTTGTTTGGATTTAAATTCTAAATATTTATCTTGCCGTACATGTCATAGCGAAAATAATGTTATTCTCGTAAAATTTATATTATTTAGTTATTTGTTGATTTTCAAAGTGGTTTAATTTGTTATTATGAAACTTATTTGAACTCTCAGTTAGTTCACTAATTCCTTATCTAATATTTATTTCTATCATGAAACTCAACTAAGTGTAAAAAAAACGCTCGCTTCTCAATTAATCTTCTACTTAAGTGTACCACTCACAGTTCCGACTTTACTCGTCATTCCTATGTAATTCATATAATAATAATAATTAAGGTTTTTTTCCTGGAATGCACTCACACTCGGTGTTAGGACGACCACGAATCATTTTGCATTCAAAGCAAAACTTTGACTGCGATTGCTTTACAGAATGACGCAATCATCTCAATAATCCTATTCTATTATATAAGGTATATGTATTTATACATATTTTATATATTAGTATTCGTGTTAATATATTTATATTGTATTCGTTAATTATGTTTTTGGGTGTGATTATGTAGTTCTACTTTTATATTTATAGTATACAATTTTTTGTTTTATTCCTTTCCATATTTTATTATATTATTATAAATAATGAGAATGAATAAATGGTGCAATAAATTTCACCTACCTACACTACACTATCATCTCTACATCACCCAATAGTTGACTGGTTAAGAATGCCTTCGGCATTGAGTCCACCTTTAAACATTAATGTATAAAAAGTGTGTTAATAAATAAATAATAAAATATACGTTCTTAGCTCCTAGCATTCTAAGTTTAATTTGACACAAATACTATGACGCATGTAATTATAATCATGATGTATAATACGGGATGTTCTGCAAGGTAAAATAAAGGCTCGCCGAATGTCGGATGTCGCGACCTTTTGGGATTTGCTTGCGGCTTACTTATTTAACTTCAAGTTGAACTATCTCCCAGTCAAATATTTGCATGTGTGCCGCCATACGCAGTTATCGTTAGTCTGGACGGACAAAGAAAGGGTCGCAGAGTTTATTTTTAATTTATATTGTGTAACATATGAATGTCGACTAAGATCTTAGGTATTCTATTTTTAAATAATATAAAAATATTTTCATTTGTATTATATGGCCTAAAATTAAATAAGGGTACTTTAAGGTTATGATAGGCTTTTCATTGCGTTACTGAAAGGTGGCTTTCTTATTCTTCTCTTATTTTCTAATACAGCGCGTCGGTCGCATTGCTACGCAAATCCATATAAAAAAGTAACGCGCGACTGCCGCGCTCCAGCCGTGCAGCACTTAGCGACAAAGTGAAGGAGTTCTTATGTGTTTTACTTTAATGTCGTTTATGGTATGGCAAATCTTATGGATTTACATAGCGCCAAAGGCCTGCCATGCTGCGGCTATGCAGCCCCTAATTTGAAAGCGCCCTAAGCTTGGCTGTTAAAAATAATTAAGCATATAATTTATTTATTTTTTTGACTGAACGCTCAATAACACATATGATTTTCATTCTTATTCTTTGTAATATAAAATAAGACTATTTTTTTATCATTCACACACCCCACTATATTAAATGCGCGAACTTTAAAGCATATACAACTCCACCCACATCTTTTTCATACAAACAAACATCAAACCTTACCCTTGGCAAACACCTTTAACAAACGTACAAAGAAAAGATGATTTGTCAAAATAAATTAAGCATAAGACAGACTGTGGCGAGTAGTCACAACGTCGTCAAATATTTACACCGGGGTTACAACCGAAATACAGATGATAATGTACGCAGCCTCCTGCTATGGGGCACAGAAAATCAGTACTGTTGAGTTGGTACAAAAATATATCTTATTACAGTCAAGTCAATCACTAATATATTATTATGCAGTTATTTTAAATTGTATAAGCCATTTTTTACATTATTTATATGTAATAGAAAATAAAACGCCTTTTTTCCGTCAAAGCAGCTTCAAAATTGGTTAAAAATAAATAGTTATTCATATATAAAAAAATAATGCCGTGAGCAAAACTAGGGTGTGTGGGGTTATCGCGCTATCTCTTTCACACGCACGCTGCGTGGCGGCCGGTGACAGTCGGTGACGACACAGTATGCTATTGCTATTATTTGACAGCTACCCCTTTCATCAAATTTCAAAACTTTGTAACTTATTTATTATTGCAAAGAAATTGCAATTTTTTTTTCTGTTAGATTTTGGATGACATATATTCATGCTAAATTTTTTTAGGAAAAAATAGTGAACTATCCCATTATATTTGGTTAGGTATCAGTTGTTCTCAATTATGAAATAGAGTTTCGAATAAATTCTCATATAAAACATGATGCATCTAAACTGTACTTTTAAGACACAAACAATCTAATGAATATTTAACTGAGCCTTCTTCTTCAAAACGCACAAATAATGCGCTGTTTGTGGTTAAATAAATTCATTTACTTTTATTACTCTCTCATCTTTTCCAAATGAAACCAATACAGAGTAAGAAGGATTTTTTTTGCATAAAAATACCGCGTAATCATGATAGTAAGTAATAACTTTTAGGGCAAGGTTGACGTCACTAGCCTGCTTCAAAACTTAAAAAACTGCGACGCCTTAACTTCTGTACAGAGTTATAAGGGTACTCAAATCTCATGTGATTTGGTGGGCACAATCCATCATCGTCCGCGACGGCTACTAAATGCAGTCTCAGAATAACGAGGAAAAAATATTTTATTGTGAACACATACGCATCTGTGATTCGGAAATATACAAGTTATTCACGCGGAGATATCAACTTTACTAGCCAACTATATCAGCCGTCGCAAATGAGTTCATCACTTTAGAACAGTGGAGATAGCTTAGTTAGGAGTGGAAAAAATTGTATACCCGACTGCCTATACCAATGTAAGTAGTAATATTAATAAATAAGTACAAAGGATGAATTTTCGTATATTGTTTGCAGTAACTAGGTACACTTTTAAATAGATTTAATAATTATTATTATTTGCCAAGATCAACAGCTGCAGGTGAGTCTATGACACTAGTTTTGGCTGCTTTATATTTTATGAAAGTGCACAGATTGGGTTTTACCTACTCCTTAAAACGAAGTAGCAAGCATAACCTAGTACCTAATGTATCAAAACACATTCCCATTCCATTCTGTGACAAGTAAATTGGACCCAAAAATATTTGTTTTCTTAATAAACAATCCACGTAATGTCTTTTCCAAATCAAGTCCCACAGGTTTTAAGAAAATTAAGTGCGTAACCGCGAGATGGCGTTGTTAACCCTACGGGCGCGACGTGTGCGCTTAATATTCATTAATTCCAACGCGTTCACTCTTCCGCGTCGCTGCGGTAGGGTTAGAATTCAACTGTTGTTTCTGACTATTGTAGTGTAAAAACATGCTTATGTCATATGGAGTCAATAAATAATGTTCTAATGAAAACAAAGATCTAATGAATTGAAGTTTTCCTAACGTTACATGACCTAGGTCAGAAATTATGCGTCAATATGAGGCCATTATATTAAAATTTTCACAAACAATTAAAATAACAAATATTTGGAACTAGACCTGTCATGGTTTACGTCAAATAGCTTGTTAAAATGTCTGTGTAAGTGAATTATAATATTTAAAACAAATGTGAATTTAATCTGGCTATCGCAGTTTATAGGGAAACAAAACTTTCTAAGTAATATTGTACACTACATCATCACGGTAGAAATATATAACCCCATCATAAACTTTAACAACGCGATAACAGATAGCTGAAGCAAGAAATTAAGAGTTGAGTCGCATCACTACCCTCGTGGGAAATTCGACCAATCACGGCGGGCGGAATTGCTCATTGCTCGGTGAGTGACCATATTGGGATACCGTTCTTTTCAATCGCGAAAAATTAAATAAAAATATATTATTTTATAATAAAGTGATTGCCTTGGTGGCATAATGTTGCGTGCACGGCACGACACCTGAGGTCCCGGGTCGGACACAGTGATATTTGTGTTTTTCAATATAAGCCCGGAGTCTGGAATTTGTGCTCAATAGGGCAATATCGCCCCCCTATTAATTCATAGAACGGAACACTTGGCGAAAATTGGGCGCTTTGGCTGCACCTCTGCAACTAGCCTAAGGAATAAAGGCGTGATGTTTTTGTGCGTGTGTTATCGTAATTAAAATATTGTGTAACTATTTTGGTTCTTACTTAACCTTTAAAATAAAATATGTGATAAATGCATTGCAGAACCTTAACGGTTTCAGTCATTTAATATCCCAAATATTATGTAATAAATAAAATATTTATACATAAGTGGTAACAGATATCTTTGTGTAAACGTTCACATCTGTAACGCGATTTATCTCACACGCTTTCCTCAATTTCACTCAGAGAATATGACGGGCTTCCTTCCACACTTGTACACGTATTTTTCTCTTACTAATAATTCAGTAAAGGTTATTTTGGATCGTACCATGTAACGAAATATTATGTAAAATAAGTCTAATTTTGAATTACCTAGTGGGACAATAGTAATACTGTGTTTGAGCCGACGTAAAACCTAATCCTAATCTCTTTTGCCAAATTAAAATATACTTATTAAATTTGAATTTTTCCAGGGAGTAGCAATTTTACTATAAAGACAAAAAACCTAACAAAAACAGAACGAAGCGCGCGCCGCAAGACGCCGCGCATTAATCGTATAAAGGTGCCGCCATTCTATAATCGCAAGATGTCAAAACATCAATAATCACCGAAGATGGTCCCTAAGGATCGTAGGCAAATTCCGTAAAACATCCGCAAAAGCTTTTAAAATTACAGCCCATTCATTCCGTTTCCTTTGTTGTCCCCTTTAGCGACCGCGGTTTTTCAAATATAAACAGTAGACGCGTTATAATAATGGGATGAAATGATCTGACAGAATTCCGAAATCAAAACAGTCCCGGAATATAAATAATGGAAATGTAAACACAAATATGAAATGAAAAAATATTTACGTATACGTATGGTTATTGTTTTTATTAGGTACTTAGGTGTAACGCGTAGATGACATTTTTTGTCGACTTACGATTCAATGAAATATACTGTTAATAATAATTATGGTGCTATTTTAGGAGACCAAACGTGTATTACTAAACTATGAGATGTTTGCACTTATTATTGGGAAATTCTTACCAACGCTTTCTTTAACTATAAGATAGTCTGACTTAGCCCCAATTAACAAAACATCGCCTCTTTCAAACTGTTCAAGTCTCTTAAATTATAGGAACCATGATCAGTCATGCCCAGTCAAAATACTACTTCTCTAACCCAACGTATAAAAGTACCACAAACTCTTTACAGATGTGATTTTCTGCGAATCTAGAGGCGATGCAAGCCGCAAAGAAGTGTAAAGTTTGAAAGCTTAGTTGGAAAATATGGATTCCCAAGCGATTTGCACGTCACAGTCGCTTCGAGTATCGCTGATTGATTATGCATTCGCGTCACGCTTGACGTGCGGGGTGAAAAACAATATAATGTACGTTCGATATATGTTCGAGGTTGCAATATTATAAATTGATGTATCGATTAGGAACGGTGGACACAATTATAGGCTGATGATGATGATGATAATGGTGAAGTAGCATTACGGTCACGTAGAATATACCACAGCACCAGTTATGGTAAGACAAATATAGTATTTAGTAGTCATACTATGTTCGAAGGGCCACTTCAATTACGGCAAATTATTTAGGTAGAGAAGTTAGTCTGTTATAATATTGTCTCTTAAGTCGAGTTTGTGCAGTATATGTCTTTTATTACCTAAATGTAGAAACGTATCAAAACGAACTATCAAGAAACAAATTAGTATTACCCAAATCAATAATTCAAAAAAGTAAACATTAAGTAAATTTTAAAACGCGGTAAACTCATTAACACATACCCTGTTCATGATAGAACATTTTGATCTTGACACCGGGGTTCGGCCACAATCCGCTGACCAATTTACGACCCCTAGCGATTCGACCTCCGATAACGGCCGAATGTCCTGCCCCTGTCTGATAAAACAGTAAAGCCAAATGTTCTAAAGACACCCGGGCGACAGTAAGCCCCTTTGTTTAATCTAATGCTATAACTCATTTTAGATCATTAAATTGAGATTTTGAATGAAATAAATATAATTCTGACTGGATAAAATGGTCTCGTTTTCGAAGAACTTCAGTATGGAGAACGAACAGTTCAATTGAAAAAGATTGCTAATTAGTTTAGAAGTCTTTATTTAATTTTATACTAGAGTTTGATCGCGGTTTCGTCCGTGAAAGTCATGAATTACTTATAATATGCACAAACCTTCTGGCGTCTAAACATCAAAATATCTTCGCAAACTTTCTTCATATAATATAATCATTAGCCTTTTTCCTATCTGATCTATTGAAATGAACTGATAGATCTATAATATAATATTTCATCTCAGATTCATTTCGTCTCAATAAATATTAAAGTTCACATATGGATTATGCAAATACTCAACTAGATTAATAAATCATAGTAATTATGGCAAAAAAGCTTTCTAAATATTTAAATGTCGCACAAGTGAAAAAATAGGGGAGAGTTTAGTGTGGACCCAATGTTCTTTAAATATCGATATCGGCAATTTACTGAGTTGTATGCTAGTGTAATTGGCAGTCAAATTTATTACAATATTATCAAATTAATAAATTTTAATAAATTCATAGCGAAATAGTGCTATTTCAATACGTTTCCACAACAGCTACAATATCTTTTCGTATAAAAAAATGGTTTAAAGTCCTGCGGTCATTATAACACGGAGAATTAAGGTTAGTACTTTTTTTTAAATAGAAACTGTAAAATGAGGTTATATTAGGGACTAAGAATAAAACTGACGTGCACAGCCCTATATCGATGAATGATAATTTGAACCCTAATTCGGGCGCGCCCTTCAAAGCATGTATGTTTGACCACCGGAGCTCTTCACCCAAATTGAGTACTACTTATATTCTTAATAGGCCGTGTGCATACAGAGTGCGGGAATTAATTCACTCCCTTTCTTTTTTTACAATAATTTATTTCAGAAAATATTGCTATCTGGCCTATTTGGTACGTGTCATTCGTTTAAGTATTGCTTTAATATCGGAAAATGTAGTTTTTTTTTAAATCGTGATCGTAATGTTATAAAGTTCACATTTCATAGATTTTTTTTATGTGTCATATTATTCCGAAGCCGTAATACTATCAACGTCTTAGATTTTTATTCTCTTCTAACTTTATAAATATTTATTAGTTTTATATCTAGATCCGCAGATGTCAGTCTTTTCTAAGTATAATGAAAGTTTATAATGAAAATTATTGAATTTTAGTTGTTGAACTCCGCAAAATAATGTACAAACAAATGTCACCGCGCTCTAAAATCCACAAAGATTTATATCTATCCAAACAGCCAATTAAAAACCAGAAATACGTTACGACAACTGTTTGACTTGTTTGCAATATTTTTAATTGAGACAGACCCTACGCGTGCTGTCAAACAATAGTTTCAAATATCCAGTCTAACGCGACCCATTCCCTGAGCTAAAATTGTACTGTTCAAATAAGTTTCGAAAGACCAACGTTTTTTGGTTGCGTCATGAGGTCATTGTTTACCCAAACATGGCAAATAATTAAGAATGTTCATTGGTTTTGTCAACACAATCTATGGAGCCAGCGGCGTGATTACCGAGCGTTTTGATTGTTTGATCTTTCGAATATGTATTGTGGACTCAGGTTTATTGGTTTTTCCTCGTGGTGAAATTTTAACCATTTCTTTTTAATTTGAAGAAAGGGTTGGATTGTGTAAATAGACCCTTCGATTATTTCTGTAAATGGATTTATTGGTATTAATTTTCAATACGATATTATTTTTAAATTGAATGTTTAGGGTTTTTTTTCTTTTTTAGGGCGCTTTGGCATTAAGTTAATCGTCATCGTCTCATCAGATTTTTGGGCACGAACCTTTGCTCTGAATATGATGATATATGGTACTCTATTACCAATTGATAATAAACACTCGAAAAAGTCAAAATTGTATATTACAAAAAAAAAACTGGTATGGTATTACCAAGTCTCTAGTAATTATTTAATTATCTATTGATCCTGGTGATAAACTTTACGACGTGTTTAGTGACAAGAGACAAACTAAATTATTTTATAGACTGTTATTTCTTTATGCACTAAAGATGAAAACATAGACTAAACCACAGTGTATAAAACATTTATGATATAACTACAATACTTGAAAACAAAGTTTTGTCTATTTCTCAATTCATCATCATCATCATCATCAGCCTTTATCTTTGTCCACTGCCGGTCATAGACCTCCTCCAATATACGCTATTTTACCCTGTCTTCGGCCTGTCGCATCCAGTTCTTACCAGCGACCTTTCGCAGATAGTCACTCCACCTAGCTGGAGAGCGTCCTACACTATTTTCTCAATTGCAAACTCAGTAAACGCACTAATCTGCAATTCAATGGAAACCCATAAAATCGTGCCGAATCTGGACATTTCACGCAGCCGACGCAATTTTCTTTCCTCAAACCCGTGAAGCGGAATGGTTTCTTTCCAAAATGGATTCTTAAGGGAAACTTATTCATTCAGTTATTAGTCGTGTTTGTTTTGGTCGGGCCCGGGAGTGCTCGGGAGATTCTCGGGTCATTATCCGGGAGCGGGACACGTGATGCGTGAAATTATTTTGTACTTTACACAATTTTGGGGCATGGTGCGCGTACGCGCCGGTTGTGAGGGGTGTGGATAGAGTATTGTGGATGGGACGTATCATTTGGAGATGGTTCTAGGAGTATTTAATTTTATTATTATAAAAACACGATGCTGCTAGCAAGATGAGCTTGTATATCAAATTATTATTAACTATTAATGTGTGACCACGTATCGCAGTTTAATTTTATGTTATTCTGCTATCGTAGAAACTAGTTAAATCAAGATATTTTTTCGGAATAATACAATTAATTAAATATTATTTCGTTATTTCTAACTGCTGTATAAGACATTTGAAAATACTGATGCCTAGATGAAAGTGTCCAAAGAAATTATATAAATTTTACATTTAGGACCTTTAAATAGTCATAAACGAAATATCTAGTATTCGTGTCCATATTAACACAACGCGCTAGCTTCGTTACCCGACCCCGCCCGATCACAAAGCGCAGAATGAAGTTGTAATGCAATACATCTGGTACAATGCCTTGTTTGACACAGTGATGCATTGTTCGACAATACGAACACAATTTACAATTGTATAACATTTTGTTTATAGTGCTGTTCGAAATTGTTCTAATGACGCGAAAGGTTTACGAATTAAGTCCCGTCAGATTTTTGATCGTATTAGGCGTCGATATCTAGGTTTTTAGTAATGAGCTTTGAAATTCCATATATTTTTTGAAGTCGCGCAAACTTCTTCTCATATGAATAGTAAATTTCATTTTTGTTAGACTATCGTAATAAAGAGGAATATTTTTTTAATATAAATTATTTTTCTTAAAAAAAGCATACAATAACTCTCAAATTATTAAGGAGATATTCGACAAAATCTGTGCGGATTTAAAAAGCTATTTCCAGTACCCACTCATTGGTTTGCATTTCCCCACACGTAAATGTTGTCTCATCTTGTTTGGCAAACGTAATAAATTAAATTCACAAAGAGGTGTAGCAAAGAACGAATAAACTCCGCATTGCTTAAATATACGGAAACATCCATCCAGTAAGTGTCTTCGTCAACTAATAATTTAAAATTTTTGTATTTCCAATTTTTATTTGCAATTTTAATTCATAAAATATATTTTAAAAACTTTGAAACAATATTTAATTTATAAAGACCAATAAAGTGCACAGTAGTTAAACACACACACTGAAGGATTTTAATATCGTGACAATAGTCACACCGGGCTATCATATAAAATCTAGAGTTATAGTTAGTTAGTTTTAATCTAGCGTCTCTTATAACAAATACTTACTCCTAACTACATAAAAAAAATTAAAGCACGACATCGAAGACACGAACCTAAGTAACACAGGGAAGAAATCTGATAAGTGCGTTTGTTTATTGGAAAGAATTTCAATTCGAGCGCGTGTCGGCGCGCCTCCACCTGTCGCGGGCTGTTACACGTTACCGGATATTAATGATTCCTGAAGAAATTTCCAGACTTATACGATAAAGTTGCAGAGATTTCGCGAATGCTTGCTCTTGATAAGCTTTTGAGAAAATGCTCTGGTATATGCTATTAAGATTACTTTTGACATAAGATTTTTTACCTGATGTTTGTATTTTTATGGCAGGTTTTTGTATCTTCCCAGATAGCTACCATGATATCTAAGGTAGTGCCCGTAGTGACCAATATAGGTTTGTCGCGTTCCGAGATTAGCCTGTGTATATCTGATTCCAACAGGCCGGCATAATTGTGTCGAATTGCGAGGGATAACCATCTCCCGTCGGTCGACTCTATCTGAACCTCATTCCGCTTACCACCAGGTACAGTGGGTACACTTTGAGGTGCCGGCAAAAAAAGAAAAATGAGGTGCTTGTGTAGCTGATGGTTGGTCACTACCTTCAACTCAGGCTACTAAAGAAATGGCTGGTGTTCAGATTACCTGTAAACAAGAAGAAAAAGGTTCCAGATGGGGAGAAGATCGAATAACACCACGGAATGAAACTTAGGTAATAGCATTAGCGCATTGTATCATATTTGATATCTTCCAACCCTTCCCGTTTAAATTAAGAATCCGTTGTTAGTACACCTTCAATTTGCCGCACGGGTGCAGCGCTGCAAGGTAAGTTTATAATATAAAAAGAAATACGCTGGACTGCAGCACTGTATTCTGGTATCCTGCAATTTAGTAAATAAGTTACTTATAATTAACAAGATAAATCTGATCGGTTTACCACAAATAAAGTTGTGACTACCTTTAAAACATTACCTTAAACATTTGGTTTATTATTTTGCAACAATACACAAAAAACATTGTTGTTTCTCACCTAATATCCGAGTGAAACAAATAAAAATCCGTCGCAAAGCCGGCAAGCGCAAAATCTCGCTTTGTAAGAAATTTTGTTGCACGTCGACGACATTTAGCTACACCTAGCGAAGATGTAATTGGCGCTTGCCTCTTCGCTTCACCTGCTTGCTCCACAGTTTTCTTTTTATTTTTATTCCGATAGCAAAGTTTAAGTTTTTTCATTTGTTTTATGTGAGAAAATGCGACAATTGTCTTACACATACAAAGTATATTTATATACGTATAATGTTTTTATTGTTACGTATCTATATTACAACCAAAGATATTAAACAGTAGATATAGTTAGTTATAGACCGGACATTAGAAGCAAATTTGTGCTCCAAAAGTGATTACCAATTATAAGGTAACAAATCGTTGTCTTATTTTAAATGTATGTATGACGAGATATCACATCCTCCTTAGATATTAATACAAAATAACATATGTACAGAAAATTTACTCAGATATGCATTAAAAAGTGCAAATCACGATATGGAAGAAAATTAAGTGTTTTCCATTAGTGTTTTGTTATTTCACGATCGATTGAGTTACCATCTGAGCCTGCCTGAGCGTAAAATTTTTCTATGTCAAACTTTCCAAAGTCCTCTCTACATAATTTTAGATCTCTTTGATTACAAGTGATATTTTATTACCTTTACATGCAATGCAATGCAAAATGTGTTAAGTGCCAAAATTGCTCAATAATACTACTCAATTTTTTTTTATTATAATACACTGCATGATAATGCGACGCACTTATAGCTAAAAGATATTAGGTACTAAGTATCATAATACCACGATATTATGGCACTTAGGGTCTGTTTCACAAGTTATAAGTAAATGCTACAAGTCACATAAATGTATACGCCAACCAAATGCAAAAGTCACAATATAATCCATGCACTTAAATAAATGGTAATAAAATGAGTACCATCTACATTAGCTGTTTAATACGATAACTCTCAGACAAAACTCAGAAAACAGGCTCTAATTATGTTTTTTAAACCGAGATACTTTAGATTACATGTTATTTAGCGACATAATACTGTTTTTAAGACACATTTACATAATTATAAACAAAATTTAAAACTAGATAATACTTCCCGCTGCTAATCTGGCTAAATATAAAGGCAGATTAACTTATTACCTGTAGATCTATTTTTGATTCAACTGCCGCGCTGTGTCGCTTAGCAACGACGAACAATTGACCATCCGACGCTTCAGCAAGCTGTCAAATTATCGCAATTAAATCCATAGAATACATAAACGCCACAAATGGTTATACGATAAACATTTAGACACACATTTCTAACCCTAATGTCTTTATTTCATCGAACATTGAACACAATAGAAATTGAAATTGAATTTATTGCTTGTCAAATTTTCGCACTTGTTCTCGTATTGTGGTTGTAATTGTTCAGACACATGGTATGGCGAAAGGGGTGACAATGTGATAAATGCTTGGTATAATAATACTCGTTTCGTAGTATTTTACTATAAAACTTCTTTTGTGTTTTTTCATCATTGCTTTAAGGTTCAAATTATGTTAAATGTTTTTAAGGTTCTTAAAAATATCAAAACTTAGTTATAATACGCCGTGTAATATTATATTTATGTCTAATCTCAAATGTTTTGATTTTCCTTGAATGTAATACATTGAAAAAAAAAAAATCACAATACTCGTTGCATTTTCTGTGTAAAATTGCCTAGGCACGCTAAATCCTTAATATATTTTTTTCTAAATAACAGAAGCTACTGACGCCTATTTCTTTTTTACACAATTACGTTTTACAGACAAGTTATGTCGGTATTCGTAATGACAAATCGTATAATAACGCCTTACATCTTTTTAGCTATTTTATTTACGTTGCATTTTAATAAGAAAAATTAACAATTTAATAACGCATTCATTTTGCAACTATTCTTCTTGTTTTGACGGGTGTACAAATATTTGAAAACTGAGTAATCTCATTTAATGCATACCACAATTCCTAATCATAGCATTGAAAAATATTTCTTGCATAAATTTTATCCCCTGAGTATGGTAAAAATAGATTTATTCGACTTACGCAAAAGTCCAAAATTTCAAACTTTAGCAATCTACCTCCTACTAAAATGTTCATCTCTCTAACATAACCAAAACCACTATTAGGAAACTGCCACTAAAAACCACTCTCCTCACTTTAAACTCACGAATATAGTTCGGTTAAAAGTGCTAAGCCGTGTTGAGACCACCGTATTCCCTCGGATACGACGCGTATCCATCAATATACCTTTTGCATATGGATATAGTGTATTCACAGCTTTATAGGCTAAAGATGGTTCCTTGTTTATTTTGGACACACAATTGATTATCTTAGACTTGATTTATGGTGACTGCCTCGGTGGCGTAGTTGTATTGCACGTCCGGTACAATAGCGCTCTGAGGTCCTGGGTTCGAATCCCGGGTCGGGTAAAGTGATATTTGGGTTTTTCTGCTCAGTATCAGCCCGGAGTCTGGAATTTGTGCCCGATATGGCGATAGGCTCGCCCCCTATCACATCATGGGACGGAACATATTTGGCGAAAAGTGGGTGCCCTAGTTGCGCCTCTGCATACCCCTTCGGGGATAAAATGTGTGATGTTATGTTATGTATGTATGATTTATGGTAATTAAAGATACGCTACTAAACTACTACTACTTTCTTTATTAGCGTAAGTCTCACAATTATATTGCGTGAATTAATTTTAGAATAAATTTATTTAATCTAGACATTGTACATTATTAATAAGTAAATATCATAGTTGACATCGGTAAATTTGTTATTAAAATGATTATTGTTTTACATTCTAAATAAACCCTATCTCATGAACTAGGACTTACTTGTATCTTGAGGGCTAGTGTCTCAAGGCTTAGTGTTTTTGAATATGAATGTCATAAAGACCAAAATAACTTTGAGAATAATCCATATAAACAAATAATCTCAACCTTATACTTTCTAATAATTAAGATCTTATTTAGCGACAGCTGATATCTAAAAACATTCTCTTCTAGACGAAAACAAGATTCGTAGATGTTTGCGGTTCCGTTTTAAACCTCATTTCACTTCAGTATAGTAACATTGGAAAGTTCAGTAAATAACGTTGGAATCGCAGGTTATGGCCTAATTGTACTGAAATACATTCTAATAATATACCTATTAACTTGCCTATTGAAGTGAATCTATATGAATGTATAAAGCTGAAGAGTTTGTTTGAACGCGCTAATCTCACAACCGATTTTGAATTTTTTTTGCACCAAAGGAAGGTTCATTACTCCTGAGTTCTATAAGTTACTTTTTGTCCCAGGAAAGTATGTATGTATTCCGGAACACTCCATTACTCTATCATTTTGAGACCTTTTGAATCTATCATTAAAATAGATATAACCAGTTACATGATAGGATTAGTGTACATTTGAAAATGGTATCGAGTTTTTGATAAATACCTACCAACATATAAAGATAGCTGTTACAGAACTTATGAACAAATACGTAATTTATAGATATTTAAATTTCATTTTCAATCAACCTACACAAACAAGCTGGCCCATAAATTCACAATTACGACGTACGAAATTACCTATTTCCAACAATTTTTTTCCGATCCAACTCCCAGTAGGCATCAGAGCAGTAGGTGTGGCGCCAGATGCACCTCCCATTCGAAGTCCCTCCTACTGCGCTAACAAAAAGGAACGTTTGAACGGAACACGAAGTCTCTAAACAAGAGCCTTGAGAATTTCTCTCTCCCTTTCTCAAGGCGTTTCGTTGTTTCAGGACGGTCGTCACTGAAATTGGGTTCGTGGCGGGGTCCCCCGAGAGTGGAGGTCGCCATCTGGCGGAAAGGTGCGGAACTACGTGTCCGGGTGTAATGGCAAGATGGCGCCGCTGTGGTTGTGAAAGCCTTAATTTGTAGGAAACGGTTTCCATAGTCCATAGTTTATGAAAAATTATATTATGTTGAAAAGTTTATTGAAAATGACCATAGGATACTAATCAAATTAATTTTATATTATAATTTTTTTCCAACAATCTATTTTCTAATTGACTGGAACTAGTTTTACCTAATAAGAATTTATTAATAAAGTAATAACGCAACATAACTCAATTAACGAAGCTGTCCAAAGGCCCTAGTTAACACTATAATTACTGTCTACCAATAAAACCATTTGCAAATTAATTTTAGTTCTCATGAGTATCATTCGAATTTTTATTATGTTGAGTATTTTTTATTACACACGTAAAAAAATACCGGTTATTTTTTCGGTATTATAATTCCAGTAAGGAAAAGTAAAGCGTTACCTTTACCTACGTCACCGGTGGGGTAGACAGGGGCGCTACTCATACACCCTCGGTTTACTTATTTCCGACCTACAATGAGATTAACGACAAGTGTACTCACATGTATGATTCAAATTCCTATTTCGCCCAAACTGGTGCTGATTTAAAATCTAAAAACTTGCACAAATCGTAACTATTATCTTTTGTGAGTTAGTATTATCATTTAATGCTGTGTCTACTATTTAACAATCATGTTCTTAGACTTAGTTTCCCCTGTTCTTTATTTATTTTAGTTATTGTATCAGTGTTTGATGGATTGTAGACCTAGTAAATAAATAAATAAATTTGAGAATCAAACTAAGACCGTCGCAGATTTAAAATCCTACCTGGATATATTTTCTTCTTGAATTACCATGACTGATAAACCCACAGTCGAGTCTTTAGGATGCCATTAGTAAAAATATAAGATAACTTTTTCAACAATATATTTTATATGTCCATAAGCTATAGAAAAACTTTGACCATAAGCGGGAAGTGATCCTGCTATCTCTCATTCCAATGACGCGCCATAGTACTATTTATCAATAACACAATATCAAACAACATTAGTATGAGTTTTATCGAAAATATTCTGGAACTATCGTTCCAATGTCTAGGGAAAACACAAGACACAAATGTACATCAACAAAAATCGATGTCAGCTAAGTAGCTTATCAATTTATAAGGGCTTAGGATGACTAGGTACTGCTTATCTGTTACATAAACCTCTTTTATTATAGGTTATTTCGGTGACCTCAAATTCTAAATCTCTTTTATGGAAGACAATGTTTTGAATTAATTGTGTTGATATTTTTTGTTATATTTTCTTGTTGGTTTTCAATTCGCGTATAGGTAGGTATATATATGTATGTATATATATGTATAATATATGTAGGTACCTAATACATGAATGTTTTCTTTTTTGAGGTTTTTTTTCTCCTTGACTCATAAGATATCTTAGATTGATTGTCATAGAATATGACATAAAATTTCATCCTTAGTGCTTCTCTGCCATTACTTTCACAGGAACTGGTTTGAATATATCTGACGTGAATACGGTATACATTATAAAAACAGATGTAATTCTATGAAAAAATAATGTTTTTAAATGAAAGCATCTATTGCGTAGCGAGCTGAGTCCGCTATGAAATTGCCTCAAGTATAAACTCGGCACCAAAACAAATGTGTGCGTGATCAGAAAAATTCGGGACCCGGTATTGCCAGGTCGGGACTCCCTCATAATTCTTAATATCGACGTCACAAGCCCTCTTAGTGTGGCTTCTAACAAGGCCTATCTTACGAGTTGTGGATGATTTTTTTTGCAACTTACTAGCCAGATTTATGAGCAGTTTAAAAATACTAACACGTGTTGATGTATTACTACTACGGGTTCTAGATCGAGAACTAAGCTAAATTAGTTTCGCTTAGCTTTCATAGTTGAGTAATTTTCTTTATACTTAACATGTCCACCGTAAACGATATAAACTAAACCCTTGTTTACCGGATTTTAAAAACGGTATTTTATATTATCATTTTCTCTCGACGTTTTGAAATCTGCAGCCTTCATGGTCACATGAGGAATGAGATGTTGGTCGTCCCAAAAATTCAAAGTACCTTAACAAAAATTACCTTTTCGTCAGCAAGCGGAATAAGGCTGAATAAAAATTTCCCAGTAAATTTTAGAAACGAAGCATGATTTGAACATTAAGTATCATCGTAAAACAGTGCACTGTATATATCGGTAATAGGTAATTAGCTGTAATCCCATAATCGGGCAGGTTAGAAAATTACCCGCCCGGGCCCTATTTGCGGTGGCCGCGATTAGACCCATAAAACTCGTAGAGATCTTGATAAGGGACGCGCGAAAATCGACAACATATCTAGTACGTACGGACAAAGCGTTTGTTTAGAATTTATGGCGCTGATGTTGGATAAATGCAAATTAGATTTATTAAAATTGTATTTGTGCATTGGATAATGTTTGTCGAATATGGTGTTATGGGGATAGGTTTGGTTGTGGGATAGAAGTTTTATTTGTTGTTTGTTTTTTGACGTCATTAGTTTCATGGTGATGTTTTTTCCTGTGAATAAAAGGTTCTGGATTGGTCATAATCATATTGGTTTAAACTTGGACACTCTCAGATAATTTATAAATAATTATAGACTTTTTTTTTTTTTCTTTTTCTCAGGTTTTTATTTAAATTTTATAAAAAATGAATTTTATCAATAAAGATATTTGATCACATACTCCACTAACTTCTAATCACCATTAAAAAATTTATCAACGTGTGATTTTATTCTAGTAATAGCTTTTGCCCGCGGCTCCGCCCGCGTTATAAAGTTTTTCAGGCTAAAGTTTTCCGTTATAAAAGTAGTAGTTTCCCGGGAGCCTATGTTCTTCCCAGGGACTCAAACTGTCTCCATACCAAATTTCATCTTAATACGTCGGGAAGTTTTTGAGTTTAACACGTTCAGGCAGACAGATGCAGCGGGGGACTTTGTTTTATAATATATTTTTTAGATCTTTTTAAGAGGAACAATCCCGTCATACATCATTGTTGCATAACTTTAACCGTTTACGCAGCGCACGCAACGGAAGCTCTCAAAACTAATAATTTTTCCTCGATTTGCAACATGTTTCATTACTGTTCCGCTCCTATTGGTCATAGCGTGATGATATATATATAGCCTATAGCACTCCAGGAACAAAGGGCTACCCAACACAAAAAGATTTTTTCAGATCAAACCGGTAGTTCCTGAGATTAGCCATTACTGCTTCGCTCCTATTGGTCATAGCGTGATGATATATAGCCTATAGCGCTCCACAAATAAAGGGCCATCTAACACAAAACGAATTTTTCAGTTGAAACCGGTAGTTCCTGAGATTAGACATTACTGCTCCGCTCCTATTGGTCATAGCGTGATGATATATAGCCTATAGCACTCCACGAACAAAGGGCTATCCAACGCAAAAAGATTTTTTCAGTTCGAACCGGTAATTCCTGAGATAAGACATTACTGCTCCGCTCCTATTGGGTATAGCGTGATGATATATAGCCTATAGCACTCCACGAACAAAGGGCTATCCAACGCAAAAAGAATTTTTCAGTTTAGACTGGTAGTTCCTGAGATTAGCGCGTTCAAACAAACAAACAAACAAACTCTTCAGCTTTATATAATAGTATAGATAAATGATTTACTTAACTGCATTTAAAATTCAACTTTAAATCCAGCACCAAAAAAGTTATTTCAAAACTGTAAATTGCCACTGATGTCATCACAAACTCGCGATGTAGAGTACTAAAACATTGATACTTTACTCAGAACTGCGCATTAAATTCGACTGCACTATTTTTACAAAACCCATTTCGATTTGACGTAAGTTTTGGACAGCTCACGTCGGAGTTACCAACATTTTTACTAAACTGCCGTTAAAATTCGCATGATTTTGTAACTTTTGTACGTTAGTTGGCGTACCGCCGAGACTGCGGCCAGACATTTAGTTCCTATATTTGAATTCAACGATATTAACGTCTATGCATATTCAAATAGTTGGTTTTGTTTCGCGAGTGAGTTGCCTTAACTCAAGTGGAAGCGGTTAAATCAATCTGCTTTTTGTTGCATATTTTTGCGTCTTAGTCCATTTTTAGTTTGGCTTGTTTATTTTGTTTTTAGGTATTATTTTGGTGAAGACTTGTCTGTCAAGGTTATATAATGTACCTTGATTGTGTTATACAAGCTAAGATACTATATTTAAGTTCCCGATATTTTAATTAATCCAAATTCACTCAAAGAAAATATTCCTTTATGTTTAAATGTATGTTAAAGTGACTATGATTATTGACGTGTTGATTATTTCCATGTGCATTGAATCAGTGAAAAAATACACTTTGTATTTTTATGGCATAAGTCGAAGATAAATAATAAGAATAAAATGTTTCTTATTAATAATATGACATTTAAAAAAATGTCTTATTTAGAAATACGATATAAATGGCATTTTGCCAAGCCAAGTGAAAAAACATCTTATCTGCAGTAATCGTAACGCCAATTCCAAAGAAGTATCGACAGCATGAAACAATCGAGCATATTCATAATTTTCTCAACAGACATTTACGAAATGAAACAATTTTACTAATTTTGTTGTTTTTTTGTATGTTTTTATTAATTCATTCATTCTCTCAATTTATTAATTCTGTATGATATTTCCCATAGTAGTAAATAATTGGAATAAAAAGTATTCTACGTGTAAATTCAGAATACAGTCCTATTTATATTACCCGCATGCCAAACTTCACCCAAACCCATTCAGTAGTTTTTGTGTTTTTAAATTTATAATATAAAATAAGATCAAATTGAATTACTGTACTTGTTATATTTATTAATATGTTTATATAACTACGTTACAAAAATACATAAAAAATTTAATAGTTATTTGCCTAACATTAATCGAACATGAAGATTTTAACGTTAGTTGAATTTAACACCTTATTCAGATAATAATTTTTGTACGCGTTAACTGACTCAATAAAATGTGGAAAATTAAGGCTGGCTTGCACAACGACTTACTAAACATGTTTAGCGCTAAACATATTTGAAACTTCATGCTATCACTATCATTTGTTAAGAGTTGACGAAGGCAGCACTTTGATTAAAATATATTAAGCTTTAATCATATTTAATGAGAGGTTTTGCATGCTAGCCTAAGGGTCGTATCAATAAACGGATCTCAACTTTGAGTAGGTAAATATTTAAGGTGTTGAACTATTTAATGAACAAAACTTGAGATGTCGTTTTAGCACCTAGCTAGCTGAGTCGGCCCACTTTAATAAAAAAAACTCAGCTATCAGCTATCCGTCATATGCTATGACTTAAGATACCATTTGATATAAATACCGACGATATTATGATGGTGACTGTAATTTTTTTTTAATGCATTCCACTGCGCTCGCCATCCTGAGACTTAAGATGTTAAGTCTTATCATGTCCAGTAGTTATACTGGCTACAATGTCCTTCAAACCAGAACACAACAGTGACTACACACTGCTGCTTGGCGGCAGAAATAGATATTGCGGTAGTACCTACTCAGGCGAACCCTCACATATGAGAGACCTATCATCAGTAGACAAACTTCACGTGTCATGTTAACAACGTCTGATATTGCACTTCAGAGAGCTTCACTTCACTGAGTAGCATTTATTTATGTGACCACCTTAGCAACGTCACGGCTGATCAGAGCGATACTGAGCAGTATCTATAAATGTGGCCTCTAGATTGTAACCTAATAGAGTGGTTGTAAACGTCTTGTCTATAGTATCGTGTGAGGCCAGACTGTAAGACGCAGAAAACAAAGTGCTACAATTAAGTCGCGACCCGCTCGAGCGGAGTTCAACAGTTTTTCCCTCGTAATTCTATTACATTATTAACTTACACCGTGTTAAGGAAGTAAGGATGTTCTGTAATCTTTTATCGATTATCGATACGTTGCGTCAAATATATATATTTTTAATAAATTTAATTTAATTCTAAACAGCGCTTTTAGCACGGTTAACAAATAAATTTACAAAATAGGTATAGTTTTTAAACATAGATTTACACTATTTATTTATATTAAATAGAGGTTTACTCTATCAGTTTGTATCCTACTGAGTCACACGCCAATTACTAAGCAGAGATAATAAAATGTGAGTATTAAGTATTAGCCTCAGGATTGCATCGTATTAGTATGTAATTCGATATCATTTTATGAATATAAATAAAACACTTGTAAAACTACAAATCACTTTAATCACTATTTATATAATTCAATAAAGTCCAAATTGTTGAACTTAAAATTATCGATATCGACAGTCAGCTCTGCCCAGGTGCAACACAAACAGTGCGGCGTCGCTCGTCTCGCTCCTCGCAAAGATCGCTAGCTGAAAACTTTTAATACTTTAACTCGACTTTCACTCAATTTCGCTTAACGCCTCCGCTCGTTGACACGGCTCGATGCCGCTCCTCTATCGCTTTATAACTGTTTTACTACAGTGTAATGTTACCGAACTTGAACTTCGAATGTATACTTGTTAATAAAAAGTCGTTATACACTTCTAGATATAACTGGGGTAGTTAGACTTGAATAGTGCTATAGGGTCGGTGTTTGCGTTTATGTATATGTCATAAACGTATATGGGCCTTGAATATATAGGAAGATCTAAAGAGGCAGTCTAAAACTAGTAACAAAATCACAACGTGAAAACAGATTTTTAAGTCAATGCAATTCTTGTATTTAAATGTTATAACAAAGTTATTTGGAATTGGAAAGATGCATTATCTTATTGACCTTAGCATAATCAAGCAAAGTCATAAACCAAAAATTTCCAATACAAATATACCGTGATCGCAAAAGTTCTAGTACAAACAACGCCACAACTTCCAAAGCTAATGAACCGCCGCCGAATTACGTTCAATTCAAACGTGGAATCTAACAAAAAAATTCGCAAAAGGAGAAACAAAATAAAACCCCATCACGACACGACAAATTGATGTCATCCATCCCTCTCTGGCTAACAGTCGCAACATATCACTCGGCGTGCGTCTACGGCATTTTTCCTCTATATATTATTTATACATAAGTACGACGATGCACTCTTTCCACGCATAAAACTGGCGAAAGTCTATCTCTTTCTATATTGTTGGGTCTAGTTTTCCCAAGCGACCGAACCCCGAGGGTAAAACTCCCTAGGGTCGGTATTGACTCTACTATGGAAGGAAAGTTATCTGTACACCTATTGTCGGCCACCCTCGCCCACCCCTGCCTACAGCCCGCTCGCCACTCCACTTTCTTATGCGCTTTGACTTGTATTTTCAGATTTTTTCTACGTTCTTGTGATGTTTTGTAGTTACAAAGTATTAGATCTGATGGGAAGTTTAGCTTGGAAAATTGGTAAGATAATTTTGTTTTTGTTTCATTGATATCGATATTTATGATTTATTTCTATATGAATTCAATTTTACTTCACTCATTCATTTAAAAATGAAAATTAATAAATGTGTAAAACTTGGATATTGTACTTTATAAGTTAGGCATACAGTGAGTTAAATTACTGGCAAATATAATTTGTATTGCTGTATAATATAAATTAACTTTTTCTACAAAAGTAATTTGTATCGGTAACATGATACGCCCCCGCTAATATGATTTAAGGCTAGGTACACACCGGACGCTAATTTGGTAATGCGCGGCAGTCGCACGTGGCCGGCACGTGCGCCGTGACCGCCACGCGACAGATTGACGGGGCCACACGATTTGTTCACTTAACTTAGTTTATCATGAAAGATGGGCAAGAATAAAAATGTCATTTGAAATCATTCGGATTATTGACTGTCAATTTACAACATTTTTAACCTAATAATATAACTATGTAAATTATGCGATTCAAAATACCGAGAATTTTTTTTACCGATTAAAAAATACGCACACACAGACACTTTACTAAAACGCTTGAAAATAAACATAAATTACTTTAACTTATTAAAACCGTAAAGTGTAACCAGTATATAAAAGTAGTCATAACCATGATAATTAGAGTGGCAAGGAAACGCATCCGAAGTCCTTTATGGATATCCTCATCAGATAAATTAAATCTACAACATACCTTATACAGTGTTCCAATTGCATCGAAGTATGGCGCGACATCCGCACGCACGCGAGATGCCTCCGCCACGTGCGCCGCACACGACGACAAACGAGCTCGACTAATCGCTATTTAGGTTATTGCATTGCAATCAACTTAGACAAAGTGGCCCGTGTGCACGCAGCCTTATAAGGGATTGAATATCAATTTTGTTAAAGTGATTTGTTAACTTATCGAAGTTTTAAATAAATTGCTATTTTTTGAATTTGTGTATCGGGATAAAGTTGACGGGATTATTTTTGATTATAGGCTGTTTTATTTTTAAAGTAATGTTAATTTTTTTAACAAGTTTTTCTTACATAATTATGAAAATATTATATAAAAAGTTAAATTGAAGTGTTGGATGGTAAAAATGACTCATAAACAGGTACTAGGGTCACCATTTAGAATATAATACTTTAATATTTGAACTTATAAACATACTTACCGTCTAATCTTATAAAACATTTACTTAACGTGCAGTCCCTACTACACTAAACATCTATATTTCAACTTTTACAATAACATACCTCCAAATATATCATTTCATTTATTACCCCACTCAACCAATACAGAATTACCATAATTAATTTATATTTACAATGAACTAAAGACGGGCACTGCATTTTTATGCTAATTCAAAAGCAACACGATCCCCGGTCTGATACAATTAGAAGCAGCGATAAACCCATGCATTATCTAGTCAGATCAACAATAGAAAATATTACCCGTTAGAGGACGAAATTGTTAGTATAATATTTCAAGGGGTGGTAAGGTACCATGTGTGACATGTGTAAGGTACAATGGTTTAAGAGTGTTTTTGTTTGCGCATGATGGATGGAGAAATATGATTTTGAAAAACATGTACTGTCACTGGTGGTAGGTCTCTCATATGTGAGAGTCTGCCTGGGTAGGTACTGCAATGTCTATTTCTGCCGCCAAGCAGCAGTGTGTTCACTGTTGTGTTCCGGTTTGAAGGACATTGTAGCTAGTGTAAGTACTGGACATAATGAGACTTAATATCTCAGGTCTCAGGATGGCGAGCGCAGTGGAATACCAAACAATACTTTGTAATACAAGGTGTTGGATGGTGTTTTTTTTGTTTATAGGCGGTCGTATTGCTTACCATCACGCGAATGGCAAGCTCGTCTCGTCATGCAAAGCAATAAAAAAATGTACTTTACCAATGTCTGTTATAGTTATCAAAATCTGAAATTTTATTGTACGCTTTCAATAATAACCTTCATGTTTACCAAACTTACTCGACTTTGATGGTAATTCAAAACCTTTTCGTTTAATCCTATAATTAACTAAAATACCTGGATTAAATTTCCTATGCCAAATACAGGCGAAATATGGAATCGTATGAATAATACAAAATAATGTTATTTAAGTAATTTAATTTCGTATTTCGTGATAATTTGTTTCATGAACGATTACAATTTACATGTCTTATTGATACAATTCGTTAAATAACATAACTACACAATATTCCATTAGTTGAGTAATCCACAAAACAATTTTGTGTATCGAACTGTTCTCCAGTTATTCGTATACGTTCATGTTTTCGGGAATATTAATATTTTCGTTGTTTCTCTTACAAATAAAACGTAACGTTACAGATATGTTTTGTTTCAAGATATGGTCGTTTTTATTCAACAATTGTTTCTTTGCCAATTCAGTAAGTGCTTAATAAGGTTAATATATTTTCCATAGTTTACAATATAATAACGTTAAGTAATTTTAAGGAACTTATGAAAACATTTTTGAAGTCACAATTATCGTTATTTTGTATACTGAGCAGTGGCGAAAGGAGAAAATTTCCCCGACACAACATATAGGTACTAATATGCATAAAGACAATCTGCCAATAGTTTTGATCATAATCAAATTTTACAGAAATTATTTTAAAAGAGAAGCCAAATGCGGGCCC
The DNA here is from genome assembly GCF_014839805.1 of Manduca sexta. NCBI lineage: Eukaryota > Metazoa > Arthropoda > Insecta > Lepidoptera > Sphingidae > Manduca > Manduca sexta. Next base: position 9,590,792 of record NC_051133.1, on the reverse strand, counting down.
TTCGCCACTGATATTGAAGTATTCGAAATTAAAGGAAGGAATTTCGTTAAGATATTGTAAAACAACAATTATTTATAGTCGATGTAGTACTTAAGTCGATTAAAACAATATAATTCAAGAATAGATAATTTTACATAATTACGGTTACATTATAATTTACAACATTACTTACAATAAATATATCACAGATTTTACAAGAACATAACACACGCAAAAGTGATTGGAGTGAAATTACGAATTATTTTATCGTCCTGAGCATGTTTAAATTTTATTTTACATATAAAAATCTACACTATCAATCTAGCAACCAAACTATTGAGTATGTGAATTATTTATCTATATATTTACACGTTAATTACATTGTTATTTACATTAAACCCACACCGACCCGGAACTATACAAAATATAACGCTTGCTGTCGATAATGATATTGAAATACGAGCTTGAATTTAAAACATCCCGTTGAAACATAATGCACAATATTTATAACTGAAGTACTTACTAATCTATTTAAACGGAAATTATATTTTGTTTCTAGACGTTTCGTTAAAAGTTGTAACTAATAACTACTTAATCAGAACAGAACTATAATATGTAACTATTGCGTGTTAAAATGAGACGAGATTTGCTAAAAATCAGCTGGTATTTTGGTATCATAAAGACTAACCATTGACGCCCAGTATCGACGCGTACAACGTTGGCTACTTGGAAGCAAGCGGCGCTGTTTGCGCGTACTGTTGCGCGCTGCAAGTCGGCAGAGAGAATGGATTCACGCTGAACGGCGATGACACCAAACCACCCATTCCTGAGGACAAAACAAACAATTTAAAAATAAAAGTCACAGTGATGTTCTATTCTACACTGTAATAAGTGTCGTCAGATGTCAAAACAAAGAAAAACGAAATTAGTAAAATCGGTGACAATGTGTGAAAACCAATCGATAACGAATTCCAAACGCTAACGGTGCAAACGAACAAAATAATGACGTAACAAACATGCGCAACGGAGACAAACAGAACAAAGCAAAATAAGACAAGCGGGAACACGTAAATAAAACAAAACTACTAACATTGAACGGCGAGATGTTGCCAATTGTGGTGGTGAACATTGGGCGCGCGAGGCGGGCTGTGTCTCACTACCGCAAAGGCGCTCCTCGACTTAGCCTCTTTATTCTCGGGCCCTTTCATACTCCCGGTGCATTTGGAATGAGTGTTTGCCGGACAGTCAGACGTGCTTTTAGAATTTCCATTTCTTTCACTGTAATGTGCGCTATCTTTCGTATTATACGCGTTATAGTGGTCAGATGACAAGTGGCCATTCATGTTCGCAGGGTGGTACGGGCCGAGAGACACTGGACGGGATAAAGAAAACAGGGGTTAAAATAAAGCGATATATAGCGTGCTGCGAAGCGTTCGTGTTGGCTTAAATCTTGTTTGCGTCTTACCGTTACTTGATCTACTGTCGTGTGTAATGTACTATGGTTGTGTTGTTTATTCGTTATTGTTAGGGGTTGTAACAACTTTTGTGGCAGATGAATTTTTTAGATCATCTAAGATGTTTTTATGAAACCAAACAATATTTAGAATTTTGACAAGGTGGAAATTTATATCAAATATGATTAAACTATAATAATTTATATTTATACTTCAAATATTGTTTATTTTCATAATTAAGATAAGTTCCTATCAAAAAAATAATCATGATAAACCATAAAGAACTGATGTTTTTATGAAACGTAACGAAAGAAATTTAAATGAAAACAACTATAATATTGGTCAAAGGAAACGAAAGTCAGGAGATAATTGGAATAAATAACCAAATCTCGAATAACAGATGTGTTAAACAAGAATGCTCTTTAATAGCTTTTAAACAAGATTTTCAAATTTAAAAACGTTTGTCTACTAAACAATATTAGAAACAAATAGAACTGAAGTTCAATTAACGTGTAGGTTTTGCAACGGAACGCGCACATAGTAAAAAGGCAATGGCAGTTACAATAAAATAATATAATAAACAAATGGTTCTAAAGAACCGAGGACTCATTCTTTATTATTTTTTTTTAGAAAAACATCCCAATTCTGACATTAAGTCGGAAGAAACTCAAGAAGTTTAAAATGCCAAATTACAAACTGTTGGATGTTGTAACAATATCGAAAAATAGTGAAAATCGTTTAAATTGGACAGATATAAAGAAGATCAATTTCAAATACAATAATAATAAATCTGCTTCGATAATGATTAAACAATGTAAACGTATAATTTCATGGAAGAACTAGTTAGCATAATCACACTTGTCTGATCTTGATCAATCATAGAATCAGGAATGAATAATTGATAGAAGAGTGACTGATATGGTACCTAACGGTCTGGGTAAAGAACTAAATAAATACTAGGAGAAGATAATCGCATTAGAAATAAGTCTTTACACTCTCGCGGAAATAGGTATTTAAAACCTGGCATAAGACGATAGTTCACACAACGACACATAAGAATATTATCCATGTATAAAACTTCCATACAAGCTGGTCTCCATAACTGCTGAACTCGGACTTGGACTATGAGAGTATAATAGCATGGCAACAAATTGTAAGTACTCACGTGACGTGGTGTTGAAGAGCGAGGTGGGCGGTGCGGGGTAGTGTTGCGGGTGTGGATAGGATGCGGGCGGCGCGTGCGCATGCGCGTGCGGCGTCGACGCGGCCGAGCAGTACCGCGGAGACACCGAACCGCCGCCGCCGCTGCGCGCGTACTCCTCTAAAAGAAAAAGCCTGGGGTCAACACGAAACTACCGTTAGGATATCACGCACACTCGTACTAATAAAACTCTGTAAGAAGCTAAACCCTCATTTTTTGTTTATAGAAAGATTAATCAGAATGTTCTTGCTTAATACTATAAATAAGGAAGAATCTTTTGGATTTTTCACAAGTATTTAAATCTAAATTGCTACAAGAAACAAGTAGAGAAAATAGGTCAACCATAATAACAGCTTAACATCACTTTAAAACTTTCTTGTACCTAACAAATAACAAAATATTCAAACTCCTTAATACAACCAAAAGACAAACAATTATATGAACGAACCTTCCGTCCACTGTGAGGCGGCGGTGTCCTGCACGCTGACTGCCAGCTGGCCGGTGTAGGAGTTGAAGGGCATGCTAGCGGGCGGCGACCGCGGCGCGCCCAGCCCGAGCTGGTTGTTGCGAGGCATCGAATATAATGCCTCTGCTAAGTCCGCTGCTCTTTTGAGAATTATTTCCTAGAGAAATTTAAAATTTTAATGTGGTTTGGAAGTACAGAATTTTGGAACTAACTAACCGACTTAGGCATGAATCCCCTTAGTGTTTAAACTTTTTACTCTGTCGATAAATACTTCCTCACGAAATGAACACGAGAGTCGAAGACAAAACACCAATCAAATCAAAAAAGATTTATTGAAGACTAGTTCTTTGAAGTGTACCACATACCTTCGGTAGTTTCTCCGGGTCGCCAGGATGTCTCGGTATAAGTTTCTGCAGCCTCTGAAAGCCGTAATCTATCGTAGGCTCGTTGAGTGCTGCTATGCGGACAAGACAAAAACAAAATCAATCATTAGGTTGGTCTCACTAACAAATGGAACCCTAATTGATGGATCGTACAAGAGATTGCGTCGAGTTTCCCTGATTACATCTTAATTTGAGGGAAAAAGTATTTTGCAAAATAATGAGACCGTCTTATTATACGGAATGAGATTTATTCCTATTAAAATTGTTTAAGGAAATGTTCAATGTAGAATGATTTGTGAATTGTGATATATTTATTTATATGGATAAGTTAATTTGCAGTGTTGTTAATGTATATTTTACTGTAATATATTTATAGTATAATGCTTTATTGTCAACTGCAACTTTTGAGATAATTGCAACATTTTGAGTTTTTTGCCTACATAAACATAGGTAAGCCGTTTACTATATATCCTTCTTTGATTGAGATGGAAGCAGCGTAAGGGTATGAAACTAGGTCTGTAATATTTTAATGACACAAATATACGAATAATAACTAATACCAAATCGCCTTTTTACAATCGTTAATGCTTATAGAAAACAAAAAATATAAGAGTGACATATCGTAACAAGTCTGTCGCTAGGATATGTTATTCCTATACATAACGTTAGCGTTAACGATTGTGAAAGGCCTTTTTGGATACGGCCTCACTTTTATTAGCTTAAAATCAGACTATAAATATAACAATGTTAGAGCATATTTATTTTCAAAATTTCTAAACCAATAATTTTCTAAAACATCCAAATGACACTCACAAACATATACGAATCTCCCCGGTGCGCCCTTGCAGAACTGCTTGCTCTTATACGATAGAGTCACCTCCACCACGCCTGGTATGTGCCGCGGCGGCGTTTGGACCCGGATGGCGTGTGATGTTATTAACTGTTAACAATAGCTAATGTTACACACACACTCACGTCCTTTATCTCACAGAGGGTAGGCAGGGGCGCAACCAGTGCATCCACTTTACGCCGTGTGTATTTCGACCCGTGATGTGATAAGTAACGAGCCTATTGGCATATCGGACACAAGTTCCAGACTCTGGGCTGATACTGAGTAGAAAAACCCAATAAACTTTGCCCGACTCGGGGATCAAACCCGAAACCTCAGCAATGCAGTTGTACCGTAATTCGACTACACCACCTAGTCAGTCACATCACGTTATATTATAATAAGAGATAAAAGTTTATGTTACTCGGTAAAGAGCACAATATAAGTGCATGAAAAAGGTGTTATGGATTTATACAACTCCCAAATGCGAAACTAAATAAAATTATAGATAAATTCTGTACTTCTGTAAGTTTCTTTGTTAAATATTAATAAGACTAGAAATAAATATATGAAATACAGCCTGTCTTTTTTAGGAACAATCAATATTATGTCTTTGTAGAGCCTCTGTAAATTACGTTTTAACTTGATAATCCTCTCATTTAAATATTATTTTGAATTTTCTTATTACCTCACTCCACACCAGCATAGTTCCGAACACGACTTGCAACCCGTCGAAGAAGTTGTCGCCCACTATGATTACTGTCGACCCTCCAGACGTCCAACCTTCGCTTGGTGATATCGCCTTGATGCACGGCGTCGCGACAGGGAGAGGCGGGTATAGGCCAGCTATGAGATAATAAAACGTAAGTTTGTGAATATTAAAACTAACAAAATTTTTTGTATAATGATTTCTTATATATACGCGAATTTTAGATATTATAAATAAAGTCCTCGAGTCCCCCCAGTGACCATGAAGGCTGCAAAGTCTTCAAAACGTCGGGAGAAAACGTAAAATATTAAAACCGCGAGAAACTCCGAAAAATTGTTTAATTTCAATGTTTTGTAAGTTTGTAATGCTGAAGCTAAATTGTTTTATGTGGAGACAGAATTAGAGCTAAGTTTATTCTTGATAGGACCCTATTACCTTTTTTATAAGGCACAAACGAGCATACGGTTCACCTGATGATAAGTATCATCGCTGCCCATGAACATCAGTAATACCAGATTGCATAGAGACGCGTTGTCAGCCCAATAATAAGGTTCCTTATTATTGGGCTATCAAATGGTAGTATTAGTATTTATTTACTACTCTATTGTAGTTTTATGTCGTTTACTAAAATTTATCTAAATGGACATTTTAGATATAAAATTATATCATCGACGTAAACTGCGCGGTAAATATAAATCCAAATTTCATTTCGCAGGTTCTGATAATCTTATACTTTAAGTGTGGTTACTAGATGCTAACGTCAATGTGTTTGTAGTGGTTTCAAATAATTATCCACTCACTACTATGTATATATAATATAATAAAGATGTAATATTTTGTGAAATAACACCCCAGTCATAAACAGCATTTTCCAAAACCTCTTGGCCCGCGAACTAAGGCCCTGAATTGTGTAGCCCAACTTAAAAGTTGAATAAACGCCAGAACACTAAAACTCGTTTCGTCTTACTTGAACAAATATCTCCGAGCGCTTCGGAAAAAGGACAATTGTATACCGTAAAAGTCACGGAATATATTGTATGAGTATAACGCGTTATGATATATTGTGATAATTGAAAATGAATTTTAATGTGGCGTATTAAAGTCGATGTGCGGTAAGATTTGGTGGTAGTTATGACGTTGTGTATTCGTCACGTCGTATGCAAGAAGGTTCCGAGGGGGACACGCGTCGCAAGACAAGGGGAATCTCAAATCTTGCGAACAAAACTCCGTTGTAATAAAGAGGAGAGAAAGTGAATTTAAGGGAAGGAAAGCAGATTATATCGCTCGGCGTTTCTTTAATTTTGTTAATATTATACGGGTTCGTTAAATATTCTGTGTACCAACCTAAATAAACTTAAAATTGTACAATTTTAATACGTCGACACAAACGAAAATATATTTTAATTTCCAGAGAAATTGAAAATTTTTGTTTCTCCTAACACAACACGTGTATTTTATTTAAAAAAATATCCATTCTTTTTATTAATTCAATATCCTTTCAATACACAGAACTTTAACAGACCGCATTCCAATTAGTAAAAGTGAAACTTATAAGAATCAGCACTATAAAATTTGTAGACAACAAACAATACAAGACACTTAGTCCCATCGCAAAGCTAACGGAAGTTGTGCAAATTCCCTCATTCGCACCGTGTAATCCCTTCGAGGTGGTTTCACGCCGCGCCGTCTGGCAAAACTTTCCTAGCTACCATAATATGGAATAGAGTATTATATTAAACTATATTTGCACTTACTGACATTTTATATTGCATTTAAAGTATCTACAACTATCTAGAATTTATACTAAGTAAGAATTATAGCGCTTACCACCAACCTCGAATTTACCCGACATAAAATTATTACAAAATGCATGTTCCAACTTTTTACACGGCATAATTCCTCACTAAATTATCCCTATTCGGTTCATGCTCGCTTCAACACCCCCTTCCCCGCCGCCACCTTACCCCCGACCTGAAGTTCTTTGCGAAATGTCTACAGTGATTCTTTGAATACAAACGACAGCTTAAAACGGTTATATTATGAGTTTTGCAAAATTTTATCACCAATCGACTGCCAAATTCAACACGTAGTTTAGCGCGAAAGCACTGGCCGAAATAAAAATATATTACTTATCATTAAATTAAAAATAAAATACTGGTTGATAAATTAAAAAAATAAAATAGAACAAAAGAAAAATAAAACAAAAACGTACAAGTGTTTTCTGGCGCGGCCTCAATACCTTCAGTTGGGTCTAGACGTTTCGCCCGACGGCCGTGTTTGCTGTTGTTATGGACGAACATGTTGTCTGATATCGCTAGAAGGGGACCGTCGACCATTACTTGCGTTGATATTACCACCTGAAACAAAAGATAGGGATTAGCTTCGCGAGACAATTTAATGAACGAGTATCAATTTTAATGACGCCTTTATTCCATTTAGAATTAGTAAGTAGTTTTTGTTGTCTCAAAGTTAAGAGTTTATAGGCATTATTGTTATAATATTAATCCCGTATTATATAAATAAAAATTAATTGAATATTAAACGTTAAATAGTGTCCGGTAACTAACTATATACTATGAACTACCTCTGCCTACCCCCAAAAACGTTATGTTAGGTATGTAAAAGTAAAAATAACACTGACCCCGCATCTTTCGTTTGTCAAGGTCACTAAATACGGTCTAAGAATAACACCTCAGACATCCGGCGTACACAGAACACACATACATAAAGGGAACCGAAAGGGAGAGTCCCTAGGGAGGAGGAGCCAATGTCTCGGGACCCGACGAAATGGACGAAACTCCCGTATAGGTGTGCAAGGAAATGCATTGTGTGCATATGTATTGGTTGGTTGTGTGGGTGGTCGTTTGATAGAGTGCCGTGCGATCGGACCTTTTTTTAAATCTGTATTGCGCTTCGTTCTATCCTAAAAATCAGGAAGATTGTGATTGGATTTCTTCTGTACATGGTAATGTTACGTGGTTTTGTATTTTAAATAGATTTTTATATTACACCAAGACAGTGCCATACAGATGATAAGTTGATCTTGCATTCGGTTTCCACGTGGAAACAATTAATAAAGTTGCGTCCAGCAGAATTATATTTCTGATTAGGACTATCCACAACATAGTCTCTCCTGAAAGTCTCTCGTAACTCCTTCGTATCCAAAGACTATTGTAAATACCGCGTAATTTTATCAGGACTATGTATTCTATTGGATATATCTTAAGGACCATTTTACAATAAAGTTACCACTAGGTTAAATTTCAAAATCGAATGAATACGACATGGTGGTAAAAATTTAAAACTTTGTCGTAGGTCTCTCATATGTGAAAGTTCGTCTGGGTAGGTACCACCGCAATGTCTATTTCTTCCGCCAAGCAGCAGTGTGTAGTCCCTATTGTGTTCCAGTTTGAAAGACATTGTAGCCAATGTAACTACTGGACATAATAAGACTTAACATCTCATGTCTCAGGATGGCGAGAGCACTGGCATATCAAACAATATTTTATAATTCAAGGTATTGGATGGTGTTTGTACTGTTTAAGGGCAGTCGTATCGCTTACCATCAGGCGAACGGCAAGCTCGTCCCATTATTCAAAACAATAAAAAATAAACATTCGCACAAAACTATTTCGATAAACAAACGACTGCATCGATTCGTCAGCGCACCTACACTGGTATATTTACACCCACGTATACATTCTTACCCTTGAAACGTTGGGGAACGACCACTGAATTATTCAATGGCACACAGAAAGCCCAAATATAGACATAACTACACACAAACACAAGTATAGAAACTGTTCGCACCACCCTCGTGTGCTAGAAACAAAGAAAATATTACTTGCAAGTTTACATGGTAGGTATATAAAATATAACTTAGAATGTAGTTTTGTAGCGAATTCATCAGTAATAAACAGAGAAATTATGAAGGACGTGGTAAGGAAATCCATATGCCTGATACTTTATAAGAACACAAAGGTATATAAGATATACCCTTATCCCTAATTTAAAATTTCCATAGTTATATAAGTAATTTTAATTGTTATTTAGAAATAATCATTATTAAAATAAAGTAATTTACTTTATTTAAATACCAGCTTATATTAGGCAATCATAATTCCTTATTATGTAGTAAACACTAGAGACCCGTGCTTAACAACAGAATATTCATCAATTATAGTTTATTTTCTTTCATTACAATTACTTCTTTTTTTCACGGACACTCCAAGTTAACCTTTAACCTCCTTATTCATTGTTTCTCTATTCTTCGTTTTTTATCTAAGGACGGAGCATTGCTATGATAACAAGTCTATTTCTCAGTGCTGACGACATGGCAGCCTTCGCGGTGCGTAGACATAGAGCCGTTGTGATTGGCTAATATTGAGATACAACTTTAATCTAGTTGGCTATCTGATGCACAAAGCTGAGAAACAGACTTATTTTCACAGCAATACTCCGTCCTTTGATAAAAACGTCTATGAATAAGGGGGTTAGTGTATTTCTGAACTATAAACAATAATATAAAATTTAAGCGTATAATATGTCGCAAAGATAAATTTGTTTTGTTGTTGAGAGAACACGTCAGGTGAATATGTCTTAGGGACGCTGTATGCTTATAGTTATGCCTAGTCTGAATGCACCCATAAAGTGCCGTACAGGGTTGCTACTAATAAACTAAAATTACGAATTAATCTGAACCTTAAGTGCACTAGATCTTGCATAAATTGTTTTATTAAAAGCCAAAGTTTTAATACTAAGTTTATTTTTATGAACAATTCGTTATAAGTTCTAAATAAACTTAAATACCTACTCAATCATAACATTGTTCAATTAAAAACTAAATAATTTCGCCTTAGACTAACGGACGATTTTTTTAATTTCCTGGTAATTTAAAACCTCTTTTATGACTGGCACTTATCAATTAAACGTAACAAGCAAACCACACAGTCAATTGATAAAAAAATACAGTCAATAAATAAAAAAAGTATATTCATTAACATAAATCTAATCCTACATTTACAGCCTCGGTTAAGAGAAAAATAAGCTTAAAACAAGCACAAATCGTTTGAAAAGTAAATAAATAAACTCGTATAAATAAATTTAATTTCATCCCTCGCGTAAATTGGAGGCGCTTCAAATATTCAAGAGTCGTGAACGCAACCCTTCCTTCAGTTAAGGGCGATATAGCGACATGAGTGGCGTAAGTTATGAGCTGAAGCGTTCCTTAAGACTTCCGTCGCTTTAAATTGTGATTAGTTTATCTGTATAACAAAATTTATAAAAACAAAGGTATGTTCAATAATTATCTACTTCAAAAGATTTTATTTTTATGATTAAATCTTATAATTTCTTGACTAATATTTATATTAATATTTTATATAGTGTAGTAATTCAATCGATAAGAGATATATCTAGTCGGATTAGGTGTCTTATTTAAAAAAAAAAACATGTAGCATATTGATGCTATGATAAAAAAAATTGTAGTAAAATTATCCCCTTTTAAAATTAACGTACACGCTTATTATCACTTATTACTTAAACCATACATGGCTAGAATACAGGCAGACTAGTGAATAACGTGACAATTTTTCGTACTTTTTACAGAACTTTAAATAGACCATAATTTGCTCGTCAACAAAACCAAAATATTTAAATATTGTGTAAGTATATATTATATAAAGAAAGTATGTATATATATTATATATGTATATATCGGTTAAAGTATTAGATCATATTAATAACTAGGTGTTGCTCGTAGATTCGCCCGCGTAAAAAGCCTTTCCCACTACAAAAGTTCCTAAAACATTATACGATGTCAGCGCCATCTATTTAAAACTCAGGTTGAAGAAAAAAACATTTTTCTTATGGAAGCAAATTACTGGGATAAAAGTAGCCTACGTGTTAATCTAGGACATGGTCTAGCCGTTTGTCAAATTTCATCCAAATCCGTTCAATTGCCTTTTCGTTTACTTCTAACACATCAAAATATTTTAATAAACTTTTGCATTTATAATATAAGTAACAAGTAAGTTAAGATATTTACTTATAACATATTTGACTGTCAATCAAATTAAGCTAAAAATGTATTGCATCAACACATTTTCTCATTGGTAGAGTTGGTTTAACGTCTTCAATACTTAATACGTAGAGCCTTAAGAGAGCATTTTAACTATAGGAAACGGTTATCAGTTTAGAGCAAAGAGGAAAATAAATTAAAAAAATATATTTTATTATGTCATGTCGTTCTACCGATGAGACATCCCTAGGTGTTGTCATCCTAATGGTCTGTGGGAGATTCTAAAAAAGTCTGAATAAATTTTGTTATATAACACGACAATTAAATATAACAATAAAATATAACTTACTTGGAATCTTCTCATATCTCGCGGGTTGCCGGCATTCTTCAAACAATTCTGATTGCACTTCAGGAAGAACTTGAGAAAAAATCTGAAACAAAATATTTTTTTTTTTTATTTACTGCCAGTTTTTTATTAACAGTAACGATAAAACATAATGTAACTTTTTTAATCTTCTTTATATTCACATATTTAAGAAAGTTACAATGATATTTGATAGTAAATAAAATAAAGAAACCATTACGTTTATGTTTATGCTATTATTATTAGTTAAATTGTGTATAGATTTTACCTTAGCGACGATCGTGCGATACCAACTCTCATATACTTTAGTTGTTTAATTTCACATTCCATAAAGAAATTGATTGGTGTAATGCGTTACAAAAATATTGAGCTCATAAAGCATCGGTCGTGTGAACAGATAATGGGATGCAAATGATGCGGACGCATAAATCACGAGACGCCGCCATTCGAATTACCGACAAGAAGTTGTTTCCTATTAACGGCACGATTTTTTTTTATTTTTTATTTTCTTGAAAGGTATACTGACAGCATACATATTGGTACATACAGTTATACACAAACAAATCTATAAGGTAATGTGGCTGATATATATGCCAATAACAGGTACACACAGCATTAACCAATTATATAACCTGTGTGAACAGAAAACGTACCTATAATAATAGTAAAGTAAAATATAACGAAGAAAATTATAAAATTAAAAAATAAATTAATTATGCTTTTGTATTTAGTATCTGAACCACAACTACGACGAATAATTAATTAAATACGAATAAAAATCTATTTAAATGTGAACTGCATTGAGTCGTTATTGAATTGTCTCCAAATATTGCAATCAGAACTTTAAAATGTATCAGAATATTTCGAAGCAAAACTTAAGTGTACGATGAAACCAGATGTTTCCACTTCACGCCAACATCGCTCGCCCTAAGTATTAATTTGCTTCTCGTGTTCACAAATTTGTACCTTCCGTTCATCCGTTAAATCTTGAGATTTTTTGCGGCACCCACGTGGTAAGTGTGAAGTTTATCGCCTACTTGAGATTTTTTTATACAACACTCACAAAAATATGTTTATTTTGAAACAAACATAATTATTAAGCTTGAAATAAAACTATTTTACGGTTTTTATCGCGGTTTTAATATTATAATTTTCTCTCGACGTTTCGATTTTGCAGCCTTCGTGGTAACGGGACTGACCATGAAGCAAAATATTTTTATTCGCGTAAACAAAAGAAATCATTGCAAAGCCTAATATTACAACATGAGAGATAGATGCCATTAATATCCCTAAATAATGTTTCTTATTGAATGCAAAAATAATTCCCGCCATAAAACCTTCCAACTGAAAACATTTCAGAAAAAAAAGGATTTGCTTTATTGCCTGTCAAAACGAAACCACGAAACGAAATCAAACAATTTCCAACGGAAAGTCTATCGGGCCAACTATCGCCATATCGGATTACACACAATAGTTGAACTTGGCAATTTTATTCGAAGTGTATAAAGTTTGTATTTTGATCTTTATGGCGAAGTATTAAGGAACTCGCGGGAGGTCAAAGTAAATTGGCCGACGCGTAATGTTGAGCGTACGATCGGGCGATCACGATGAATGCTTTAGCAGAAATATTTTACATAGCCTGAGGCACCAGCGATGCCGCCACCGAATATTGCTGTGCCAACATAATGTTTGGATTTTATAGAGTAGTTATACTTAACACCAAAAATAATGCTATTGGTTACAAATCTTTGCATAATCCTACAGTATTTTGAAAGATTGTTTTCAAAGAATCTTTGATAAGCTATATAGTAATAACATCCACATAATTATATGTTAACCAAAAACAAATAAGAAAGAAAAGAAAGAAAGAAATATTTTATTTGGTTTCACAAATCACAGCTTGGATTGATGTGTTAAGCGGATTCCAGATATTTACTTCCGCTTTTACGCATATTTAGTTCTTCTGGTAGTTAGATATTTGTAGCCGCCCGCATAACGCTAAAAAAGGTTTATTACCCGCTATAATGTTTCAACTAAGTGTGTCGCGTCCGGGATAAGCCTGTGTATACCCGGATTTAAATAAGCCAGCATAATTATGTCGACTGGCGATGGACTGTTTACTCAATAGCCAACACTATCTGGACCTCTCACGATCATGTCCAGTAAGGTCACATTGCCGCGCCCGTATGAAAAATCAGACAATAGCAAAATTCTTCCTAAACAATTTGATATAAATTCATAAAAAAACGTTACCTTGACTCTATCAAAAACACACCGAAGTATCATCTCTATATAAATCCTAAAAAGCGTCCACATACAAACGGTGGTTGGTACAGCGCGAACGTATTTACGCCGCCGCGGGCACAACACATCTGTTGCCGCATTATTTATGTTAAACACCTTATGTCACAATATTGCGAGTTAGGAGTTTGCGTCGCTGTCAAACGACTGTCTCTACATGAATGGAAATATTATTTTGAGAACACCCAGATGTAGGTGAAGGTAGAGCCGAGTACGCAAAGCGTAGAGAAGTGTTGTATTTATAGTGCGATATTGTGATTGAACTTAATTTTATTATTTATAGTAGCCAGTACTACATAAGAAGCTGAACTAATTCTAAACTTCAAATCACCTATATACTCTTGTGTTCTTACCAATACATTATATGTTACAAGAGTAAACTAAAAAGGGGTTAAGTTTACATCACAGACAGAAATAAATATAGTTCAATTAAACTTAACGTATATAGCCGATGTGAAGTCTTGAATTTTTTCAGCTACTTTTGTGACTAACTACACTTTTGATAAAATAAGTATAGAGAAGATAATATTCATATGTATCTCTAAAATTTTAACGTACATATCATTCCATTCGACTATTTTAGATCGAGTGTTACTTTAATTTGTATCGCACTTTTCGTATTTAATTGTTAAAATTAGATTGCCGAAGAAAGTTGGTAGCACAAAATATTTCATTTACTGGCGGGAGGTCTCTCATATGTGAGAGTCTGCCTGAGTAGGTACCACCGCAATGTCTATTTCTACCGCCAAACAGCAGTGTGTAGTCACTGTTGTGTTCCGGTTTGAAGACAATGTAGCCAGTGTAATTACTGGACATAATAAGACTTAATATCTCATGTCCCAGGATGGCGAGCGCAAATAGAACTTTGTAATTCATGGTGTTGGATGGTGTTTCTACTGTTTATGGGTGTTGGTATCACTTATCATCAGACGAACGATAAGCTCGTCTCGTCATTCAAGGCAATAAAAAAAAACTTTTTGTTTGACTAGCTAACACAAATGTCAGTCCACAGTCACCAACAACTACACATAGGCATAAGTGCATAGCCATAAACAAACAACTGTTTTTCATACTACAATACTCTGGAAAATCAATTGTAATTTCACCTCACAGTAACCCTAAACTTATATAAAAACGGCCCTTATTTTCTCAGCCCTGATCACCGAAGTCTCATCCCCTGGCCATGTAAAGCCTCTGCCATTAATACATTGCAAGGGCGTGACAGTTGCGTTATCCGCAAGTATCGCTCTTCTACGGTAAGCCGAAAAATTATGGCTGCGACGTAAATAGTATCTATGGGATGGCCGAAGGGGCTCGGGATGTTTATACAATATACATAGTTTATTTATAGGTTTATATATAGCTTCAATGACTGATTTGCGTGTTGAGATGTCACGCAAATCAGTGCATGGAAACTGAATTACAGTGTAACCCGGTTATAGTGACATCGATGGGATCACCGAATCTGCACGCTATATCTGATAGTCGTTATAAATGATACGATTTTTATATGCATTTATTTGAATAGAATATTTAATCGTTATAACTGATGTATCGCTATAACCGGAGTCGTTATAACCGGTTTCTACTATACTTGCAAAATAGCTTAATTTTTAAATGTCATTTTGGAGAATACATATAATAATAAACTACTAAAATGAAGACTTCTAGTTATGTAATGTTTCAAGAGTTCATATTTTAATAATCTGTTAAGAAATAAAACTATTTCATTATTTGATCAAGGCCGGGTCAGCATTACCAGACGAAACGTATATCGCATCAGGGAAAGTAACAAAAACTCTGTGTTTACGTCGTAAAAACTGCCCTCACTTTTCATCCCTACTCAGGTATCTAGCCCTTACGCCGTAGCTTATCGGTTTACTTCGAAATGAAACTGTTGTAACGTTTTATTTACATACAATAATTGATGTCTGTCTGTTTTAAACTGTTCTTTGATAAGTTATGTAGTATTTATATATGTTTTTAAAGTTGTTATTTAAATGCCGTAAATAGACCCCAGATATTTTCAATTCAGTTATAAATACGACCATTTATTTACTACACAATAAGCTTATATTTGAGTAACACGTACTCAGTATCTGTATATATAATTGAATCCCTTTTTTTACGTTGATTTGATACATCTCCCACTATTCGATGAAAAAATCTAGTGCGGCATTAAGTCGCGGCGAGGAGGCGAGGCGTAGTTTGCCCTCTTTCAAGTCGGAACACTTGAAGCCACCCCGCCCCATCCCACTCTCGGCATAGACTATGTTTATTTGCATCCGATATGCTCCGGATAAACTGGAAAAAATAACAGTGACAGATATGTCCGTTTATGGAAAAGCTTTCCATTAAGGACTTCACTATAACTTACTTTCAATACTTTCAATCTTAAGTATTTATCAATATTTGTTATTTTTGTAAACGAAAGGTAATAAGTCAAATCATTTTGTGAAAAAGTACGTCGGTAAGGAGATTATTATATAATCAGTTTTAAAAACACAAGGGTAGAGAAGAAAATGAATCGTAAACATAAAGTTTACTTGCGGAGTGTACTAGTATTGAAATATTTATAGAATTGGAAATAGGTATTTCCTATCAATGCGGTATAAAAGGGAACATATTTAGGTGAACTCAAAAAGGGTATTTATTTACATACAATGAAAGACATTTAATGTAAAAATGCTATAACCTCAATACGTACAAAACTATTAAAAATCCGCAATATCACAGTAAAACGGCGAGCGCGATCTGCCAACAAGCGGTCTCTTATAACTTTTCCCTTTTAACCTTTCGTCCCCCCGTGTGGGCCGCAGTGTCCCTCGGGAGGCGGTCCCCTGGGCCGCCATCGACTCCCCAGCGACGCCCCCACCCCGCCACTCAATACCGACTAGGGGTCGCAAACCGGTATCCCGGATTTCGAAAATACCGGAATACCGGACCAAATTAAGAACTTCAAAATACCGGTATTGATTTTACAAATACCGGGATTTTCGGTATTTTCGGTATTTTATTTTTATAAAATTCAGTACAAAATGTGTGTATAATTATTAATTTTTCGAGTTTTAAATCGCAAAAATTTAAGCTGCTTGCAATTACATTCATTCGTATAGGCGTATATTCTATAAAGAGCGAGCAAAATACATGGCTTATACTGCTACTTTTGTTTTGTTCTAAGCATAGCGGTATTAACTGTTAATTGTTATTTTATAGAACTTATAAAAAATATTTTTTGTTCTTTAAAGTCTATCCTCATTATTCATAGACGATATTTATCTAAGGACGGAGCATTGCTGTGATAACAAGTCTGTTTCTTAGTGCTGACGACATGGCAGCCTTCGCAGTGCGTAGACGTAGGGCCGTTGTGATTGGCTAATATTGTCATATAACTTGAATCTAGTTGTCAGCTGCTGTCAGATTAACAAAGCTGAACAAACAGCAAGCTGTCAGATAAACAACAACAAAGCTGAGAAACATAACAGGGGGAATAGATGTAATACAACCTGTTTAAAAGCCTTGAGCTGCCTACAATAATGGCCTGGTTTTTCGCGGGGTTTACCGAAAGGCCGAAATTGTCCTTATTTACCCTATCTACAGCTGCGGACACACAATCGACTTGCTCCTGAGAATAAATTTGCAAGTCATCAGCATACAGATGGTACGCACATTGAAGATTTTGTGTTAAGAGGTTTATGAAGATAGAGAACAATAATGGGGAGATTATGCCGCCTTGAGGGACGCCACAGTCTATATCACGCCAGCTAGACGAAGAATCGTCTAGGCGCACCAACTGTACCGTGGGCGAGATCATAAGGTGGGAGAGGTTTGCAAGAAGAATGTCGTGACTGACTGTATTGAAGGCGTTGGAAAAATCAACCAAAGCCAAAACAGTGACATTGGAATCCTCCATGCCCGCCCTTATACCGCCAGTCACTCTGAAGAGTGCAGTAATAGTGCTATGGCCAGGCCTGAAGCCAGACTGGAGTGGGCACAGTAGGTTGTTTCGGTGCACATGCTCAGACAGTTGCTTGTGAGCACAGGCCTCGAGCTTTCAAGAGAAAAGGAGAATGGTTATGGGACGGAAATACTTAGCAAGTGATGGGTTAGGGATTTTAGGAAGAGGGATAGCAATAGCTCTCCGCCACAAAGACGGAAAGATACCAGTGCTGAGGGAGGCGTTAATGATATGGGACATGATTTGTAGAAGTTGGTCCAGGATAGGGATTATCATGCGACGACTGATGTTGTCACAGCCAGTAGCATTGGATTTAATGGACACTATGACTTTTCTAATTTCACCCAACGGCACAGAAGAAAAATGAAAAGTATTAATGTTAGGCCTGGATAAACCCGCTAAGAAATCCATGGTACGACGCCTAGTTTGGTGATCAATCATGGTAACAGATGTGAAATGTTTATTAATGTCATCCAAACCAATAGTCGCACCGTGGACATCTATGTTTTTAACTTTGACAATACCCAGAGTTCCGAGGAATCTCTAGATACTGGCTGGCGAGTAAGAAGAAATATTACTGAGAATATGTCGGCGTTTAGCATTACGTACCATCTGGTTACACCGATTCCTTGCAGCCTTAAAAAGGCACCAGTTCTCCTCCGAACGATCCCTTCTGTACTGGCGAAAAGCCCAATCCCTCCGTCTCATCGCCATCCTAACTCCATGTGTAATCCATGGTACAGGAGGACGTTGTAATTTAATTTTCTTTAAAGGGGCATGGGTATGAGAGTGTGAGACAGAGAGTGCAGTGACAGCGCATAAAAATTGCGACTTTATCGTCAACAGAGTTGGCTGTCAATAGGTGATCCCAGTTAAAGTTAGCAGCATCTCCTTTCAGCTTATCCGCATCGATGCGACCAAAACTACGCAAGTTCAATATCTTAGAGGGGAGCTTGGGAGATTTTAGGGCGTAAGACATGTAGATGAAATCATGGTGAGTGAAGCCAGGAGCTGGAAATTGACCGTGGGAGATAACAGGGGAAGAAGCAGAGGTGAGGATAATGTCAAGCCAAGTGTCGTGACCATCCATATTATGGTGGGTTTAATTTGCAACAAAAAATATTTATAATTTTTTTTTGTCAGATAAATAGTTTAAGAGATACATCGTAAAAACCATTTCTACCCCTATTTTCAAGATGGCGGCCGTTGGACAAGGGTGGCGACCCCACAAACTTGGTTTTAGCTTTACATTGACCCCCCCTGCACTTCAAAAAAATAAAATTGCGTCCTCGAAAAAACGCAACCCCAAATGTAACTTTTCAATGGACTAATTCAACCTTTCACTAACCACTAAGCTGTCATTAAAATTTGACATTTAATTACCAACTTAAATGTATAAGTCCTGTTTTTCTAATATTTCTTCAAATACCGGAAATACCGAAAATACCGGAATACCGGAATTTATTTTAAGTCAATACCGAAAATACCGGTTTTGAAAAATGGTCCGGTATTGCGACCCCTAATACCGACACGCCATGCGGACGACAAAGATTATGCAGGTAGTTCGATCGAGTTGAAAAAAAAGGGAAGTTAGATGGAGTTGTATAAGAGTGCCCTTATTGATGATATGTAATGCAAATTAGACGGTATTACGTTATATATAAAATTGAGTTTGATAATTACCTGCACTAAATGTCTACAAATTTAGCAAGTACTACTTATGTAAACAAATAACATTTTCAGTAATTTGATTAAGTTATATCTAGCGGAAATAGTTTAGAAGTTAATTAGTACAATTTTGTAATTATGATCACTGCATATTCACAAATAAGATATATAAATAGATGTATTTATATATCTTATTTTCTTTCTCTATTTTTATATGATGATATAATAATAGAGAGTTTATATATTTATCCACAATTCTTACAGTTACAATAGCACATATCAAAAAACATTACATCTTCATTTCATATAAGGGATAGCACTGAAGCACAGTTTATTCAAACTTCCGACAAGACAGAACTCTTAATAACCGTTTCGGTGTGTGTAAGTTTATTCTAGGGGACCATAGATAAGGTTTTGCTACTATATAAAAATATTTAGATCAAGAAACCAGCGAACTAGCCCTTCTGAAGTCTCCAACGACAAGTTACACTTAATCTTTGGCCAACATGCGACGGGCCCATAACGGTGCCAGTTTTCGACTTTGTTTTTCCGCGTGCTTCTACAGCAGGCGTTAATATTTCAACGTGTACTAAATTCAAGGGTTAACAACGCCCCTGCCCGATCGCAAACATGTACCACTCCTATTGTGATTAAATAGGAGAGTAAATATATTTGGAATTGCATTCGAAAATTTATAGCGTAGACGAGCCTTAAAACAAAGTAAGAGAAATAAAACAAAGTCAAAGAATATCATTATATAGTGAAGTATATATATTTTTTTATATTATTGACTATCTGTTTTACACGTTCGTTTCTCACATTAATTAATGTATGGTTGAATATATGAGAAAGTCTATCAACTATAAACTATAATATAATATCAGCCCTGTATTATATACTGTCCCACTGTTGAGTACGGGTCTCCTCTACCACTGAGAGGCATTAGGCCTTAGTCCACCACGCTGGCCTAGTGCGGATTGGTAGACTTCACACGCCCTCGAAAATTCCTATAGAGAATTTCTCATGTATGCAGGTTTCCTAACGATGTTTTCCTTCGCCGTTAAAGCAAGCGATAATTCACAAAGAATACACACATATTTTTTTAGAAAAGTCAGAAGTGTGTGCCCTTGGGATTTGAACCTGCGGACATTCGTCTCGGCTGTCCGTTCCACAATCAACTAGGCTATCGTCACTTTTAACTATAAACTAATTCATTATAAAACAAATGATATTACAATATTTCGATATACTTATTCAATGCGTACTAATTTTCAATACAGATTGGAGTGTATATATCTAACTTATAGAATGCAGAATCAATATACCTACTAATATACCGTTAACTTTTAATGACTTAAGTTTTGTGTTTAAAAGTTAGGTAGTGGAAAATAGAATTTGTACCCTAATAGGAGTTTAAAATTACAAATAGAATGTGATTAGAAATCCGCAACAAACATGTACTCTTGTATTGAAACTTTTACACTAACGAAATTTAAATATTTTCTCGCGACTTGCGTTTACGGCCTCTATCGAAAAAAGTAGTCTATGTTATATTATTACAGAACTTGTTGTATTTGTGTGTCAAATTTTATCTAAATATATCCCACGGTTATATGTTTAATTCTAATAATCTAAACATCTCTACATAATTGGCTATCTTTTAAATAATAATAACAGGTTTACAGATCTCCACATAATTGGCCATCTTTTAAATAATAATAGTAGTTATTAAGAATATAGTAGGCAAAAGTAGTAAAAAAACACTAACCGTCACTAAACAAATAACAAGTAAAGCTCTACATTGAAAACGTACAATGGCACCGAAAGCTTTCACATCTCATATCATGTTGTATATACGCATAGGTATATCGAGTGGCAGTAAATATAAAGCACTGTAGTAGTTTTTCCAATGTGCCGAGTACGAGGAGGGTATCGCGGGCGACGTAGCATCCCGCCGTCGCCATGGCAACGCGATAAAACCTCGCCTTTTCATAGCCCACCGCATAGTATACGCACGAGTTACAGAGAATGCAAGTATATGTATAAACATTTTTTAACTCTTTTTGTAATCGATGCTCAATTTTAAATAATATATCACCATTTTTTTATCCCCAAAAGGGTAGGCAGAGGTGGAACTGCTGCAACCACATTCCGCCGTGTGTATTCCGCCCCATGATGTGATAAGTGGCGAGCCTATCGCTATAGCGGGCATAAACTCGAGACCCTGGGCTGATACTAAAGTAGAAAAACTTAATTCACTTGGTCCGACACAGGGATCGAACTCCAGACCTCAGCACTGCAGTCATACTGTTATATAACTACGCTACCGAAGCAGTAATTTTAAATAATATAATATTAATTTTCATAAATAAACAATAATTTCTACACAATATTATTTTTAGTAATTACAACGGAAATATCAGAGAACATCTTGAGCGCTTGATTTTGAACAGCACGATTACCTACAAATAGTAGCGACATTAATTCACAAGCTGTACTATGAACGGCGCTCATGATTTTGAGACATTATCTTATAGATGTTAAGTCTCAAAATATCTATAAATACACATCATAATATAGTGCAATGTTTTTGCACCACCACTTAGCGGCAGAAACTTGCAGATAGACTTTAGCAAAGTCTTGTATAAGGTACTATCTAAGCCTACCACCTAACTTAACATGAAATAATACAAATATCCCATTACCACTATACTCTTATAAAACATACGTATGGCTCAATTTGTAACATTTATATTGCAAATCATTCAATAATACCAACAGTATCTGAAAACCTCGCGTACACTACACAACGTACTCTTTCAAATCTAAAAGCGCTTGGCTCTCGGAGCCGAGTAGTTTCCAATTGACAATATACCTACTGGTTGCGATGGGGCAATCGCTCGCGGCTTGTAAGCGCCTTTACCCGCCTCCCGCTAGACCGCAGGCACGTAACCTAAAGAACTGTCCTGGGAGATAGCCTCCCGAGCGATCAGGGAAGTAAAAAATGTAAACAAAGATTTGTACTTTGGCAATATCTGTTGTTTTCGGATTAGAAGAATTTAAGGACTTTTTAAAATGGTGTACCTTCTATTTTTTTAATGATATCTATGTTTACGAGAATATTAAATATCGAAATAAAATTAATTTTCGAATTTTATCGCGGCTTTGTATATTTTCATTTTCTCTCTTAAGGAGGGAAAACAGTTTCATTTCGATGTTAATTATTTATTATCATAATCATCGTTTTTACTTTTGCTGAAAATTATATTCAGTTATTGGCGAACAGTTACTCTTGAATGAACTTAGTAGGTAAATAAAATTTAATAAAAATTATGTGCATAAAAGAGTAAGTAAATAAAATGTAATCAAAGTTATGTTCTTGGTGATGCAAACCATATTTTGTAGATTAAACAAACACAATACCTGACATCAATTTCTTTTAATTACTTATATATCTATTCTACAATTAACAATGTAAACAAAGGTTCCAGAATACGATTTAAAAAAAAACACTTTGAATTAATAACCTCCTCCTTTTTTTAAAGTCGGTTAAAAATAGCGTTCCATTAAAAAGTCTGCCGACGTACCTGTCGAAGTGGAATTCGCCTAAAATACCTCTATTACACTAATATAATGTTGTTTCTTGTTATCTTTTGCTTTTGATTGTGAATTTCTAATAGAAATAATGAAAATACACGCACTTATCTTAAAATTGCTTGCTAAGGTATAACTTAAATTGTTTTTATCCTAGATACCTATTACAAATATTAAAGCAATAATTAAAAAAAAAACTAACTGTTCATTTCTATTTAACAACAAGCTTTAATCACCGTTCAAAGGATCGATAAACACGCGTCAGTACAACGCGTGTTAACACCAACACGTATATTGTATGTCTGACGCGCGATAAACGCGCGTCACCACAACAGCTCCATCAAATTACAGGTAGTTGTTAGCGCGCATATAATGCTTTTCATCTGAACAGGGTCTTAGTATGTGAGAGCAAATGATATTTCACAAAGAATACACACATAATTCTCGAAAGTCAGAGGTGTATATCCTTCGGATTTGAACCTGCGGAATTTCGTCTAGGCAGTCCGTTCCACACCCAACTAGGCTATCGCCGCATATATCATCATTATTTAAAGTTAATATCAACATTAACTCTATGTATTTATTTATCCAAACTAGCCAAACAGAGTAACATGTCCCCCAAAAACAATAACCTATGCGCTACACCATCACAAATTAATATTCCACCTCACACCGTCTCCGCTTCCCAAACGCTCATGTAAACCGCTTGTAATATCCATAAGGCGTTAGTTGATACTAGAACGTAACAACGAACAGTAGTACAAACGTATCGACCTCTTTCGTGCACAATCAACATACAAAGACAAGAGGCAACATTACGCGGGCATCACTTCATTGTGGGCACCGGTCTAATTGTAACTACACTCCTGGGCGCCATCAGCCGCTCAGCGCTCCGGCGAGTAGGCGTGTGCCACTAATCTTCGACCCCTACATACCGATACTGGCTATAAAAATACAAAATAATCTCAACCTTATACCCTCTACGTAGAGTCAAATATCAATTGGCGTTGTGGAACAGTATTTGCAAACGTAGCGGAGGGTTAACGCACACTATCAACTCATTAAATTGCATCGCCTTTTTAATGAGTCTGAAAGTGAACAAAGGATATTGAGTGCGATTACATTTAGTACGTAGTTCTGGTATTATAGGTTAGATAGTTGGCGTTGTTTTCAATGTGTTAGTCGGTGTTAGAACATTTCCGTATGGCTAATTACTTTCAATTTTGTACGACATCGCAATTTTCTTCTATGCGCGGAATGATTATATTTTCTGATAGGTGTTAAAACCCGCCATATAGGCCCATGTGTGTCGCGTTCCTGGATCATCATTACATCCGGTTCCAACTGGCCGACATAATTGTGTCGACTGTCGAGGGATAATCGTCTCTCGTCAGTCGACATTCTATTGGACCCTACTCCACTTACCATCAGGTGCATTGGGGTCAGTTTAGCGTGACCGTATAAAAAATGTTAGTCGGTAGTATTTTGTGTCATTACTGTGTGCCAATATTTGTCATTATAATTCATCAGCTATATTTAATCGAGTTCACCACTTTATTGCAGTCTCTGCTAGCGGACTAGTGAATGTATACTTGATATTTTGCTTATACAGAACCTACTTGTACTAACTTGTAACTAATGTAACAAAAATCAACAGATCACATGAAATAGAAATCCGTTATTGCAGAACGTAGGTACTAAATATACAGGTTTTTAAATATAAAAAAAAAATCTAATACATTCCGGGATAGGTACCATCATCACATCCGAAAACAGATCTCTGTGTGATCTTAGATCTTAACAAAGACTGTCTATATGAAATAATCTCGTGGTGTTTGAATTCTCTATACTTTATCTAGATCCAAAAAATGAATGGGTTCTAAAAGTAAGTCAACCATGTAAAGTACCCTAAAGATTTTATAGTACATTAGAAAAATGTTTTCCAAACAGCTATAAACCCCATACGAATTAATTCCCTCACATTGACCGTAACCCATAAAAATGTCGATGTACCTTATATTCATACGCACAACGCAGGGATAAATATTATTACAAGCTTCCCTCATATTTACCCGGTGAATACGCTATAAAGTGATATCACGTGATCGTTTTCGGCCGGGTAATAGTTATAAATTACCCGGGTAGTTTATAAAAGCCGGTTAACCCGAGGTAAGCGGACAAGAAGTATAATTTATTATTGGGAAATTCGCGGACGCGTATTTTCATACGTTGTTGCAGAGGATTATACTATAGTTTGCGTTTATTGAGCTTTAGTAATTTACAATGTGTTTTCAAAATACGCTGTTCTATCTATAATTGAATCGGAAACTTTTTGGTTTTCCGCACAGGAAGCAGTCTAGACATGCTACAGAATACTAGTGAGATATTGTACCAGCGTTTTCATTTTTAACCTAAAAAAGATCTCTATGTCAATAATAAGAGGAATTTTTATACTTCGAGAACCTTTTCAACTCATCTCGAATTCTAAGACTCAATAAACGCTTTAAGTCTCTTTTTATATCAGGAACTGATACTAAACGAGGACCGGACATCTTAAATCTACATAGACTGGTAATGGCCATATTGTCGCACATAAACATCGAATGTTTTGACCGTCAATGGAAAAATATACGTAACTGCAATGCGCACTGTATCATATCCGCAAGAGGGACCCGCTGCTGAGTTATTGTGGCACTTGTACACTCGCACTCACAAATACTTTCACCTCAAATTTATGAGACTCGAGTCTCTCTAAAGCAGAGGTAATTGGTAAGAGGCTATGTGCATGATGTTTGATATCTGCCTGGATAGCGTACATGGTAATAATACTGTTGTAATGATCCGGCAAAGTCACACTCCTTAGGACCAATAGGGCCTTAGGACTAGTGAAGTCACGTGACATCAGTCACCATTGTGACTGGCCATAATAAAAAAACACTATTTCTCATATTATTATTATAAATAATTAATTATACTAATTATATTAGAAACTACTATTTCTGGTTTTATCTATCGAATTTTTAAGCGACGCGCAATACTATCTTCACATGAATTTGGAGGTTTAAATTTTAATTTCTACATCAATGTTTTGAATAAAAGAATAAGTTTAGATATTTTTATAACAATTTATATCGTCTGTTACTTTCGATGGAAAAAAATGTAATAAATTATTTAAATTATCTAATATCCATTTGTGTCTGTGACTGTACTAAGTGCTTTATATTCGTGAGCCCTGCAGAGTATTTATCACTGGTAACTTTTAAGGTAAGCATATTTACGTTCTTCCCTGACTTGACTCATAATATGCTATATTTTTACTATTTCATATTTGTAATTTTAGATTTAGTTTACGTGATTCGTAAACACATGTACCCGATACTGACGTCATTATGTAGTACTATTAAATTTTTTGTAAAACTTATGTTATTGCTTATAATACAGTAGGTATGTTTTGTAGTCAAACACAATATTATACAGTTATGCGTGATCGTACATGCGCCATGCATCTCAGAATGTAAATCACAGGGATTAACATTGCACGATTATTAATATGTTACTCTTTTATAAAATACAGCTTTTGTTCGCGGCTTCGCCCGCGTGAAGGAGTTTTCCGGGATATTTTTTTGCGACTTACTTGATATGTATCGTTATATTATGACCAAATTACACACAATAATTATAAATTGTAGCCTATGTGTTACCCTGATGTATAAACAATATTACTGTCAAGTTTCATTCAAATCCGTTCAGTAGTTTTTTCGTGAAAGAAGAACAAACATACCTACATTCATCCTTACAAACTTTCGCATTTATAATATAGTATTTACCATTGAAAAAGGGTAAAGTTTTTCGAAAGAGAACCCGACACAACATATAGGTACTAATATACATAAATGTGGTCTGAAAATTGTTTTAATGATAATTAGATTTTACATAAATTACTAAAGGGAAAAAGGAAGTTATATGGACTCTTCGCCAGTGGTTTTTTTTATTGCTTTGAATGACGAGACGAGCTCGCCATTCGCCTAATGGTATGTAATGGTAAGCGACACGACCGCCCATAAACAGTAGAAACACCATCCAACACCTTGAATTACAAAGTATTGTTTGGTATTCCATCGCTCGTCATTCTGAGGTATGAGATGTTAAGTCTTATTATGTCCAGTGGTTACACGGGCTTCAATGTATATTTACGGCAACAATAACTAACGTAGAACAAAAACCACTCTAAAGGTATGCCGAAAACCAAAACATAAACGTTATATCGGCGATCTTACCAAACTGCTCTATCAAAATATAACGACCACGATAAAAGCGATGGAAAAGAAACCAAACGTTTCCGTCGAATTTCCAAAGATCGTACAATAACCGTGCACGCGTCCTTGTCTTACATAACCTTATTATGTATATCTGTCTTACTCTACAGTTTTCCGTTTTATAGGCAAGTCGATAATATTTGGACCGCTCTGCGAGATATGAGTTAAATATTTTATGATGTCCAGCGCCCACGTTACGTTTGTCGGCTGGTGAAGTCGCACTCGGACTCGCAGAAGTGCAGCCAAATAAACAACACATATTATACCATATTTTCAATATCACTTAGGTCTATAATTGCTTAATAATAATCAAAATATCGACAAACTATTACAATCAACTTAATTACAAGTCAGTTTTTTGTCACGTTTTGTCTCTTACAAACTGTCTTGGCGTAATGTCATTAATCTTAGAAGGCTGGCAGCGCAGCAAACGACCTCCCGTTAAGACCCTCCATGGGCTGGGTACATCGTAATATGCTTATACAGTCGGTAAAGCGAATAACTAAACACCAAAAATGTACAAGCCAAACCCAACCTTCCACTAATTGGTATTAGTATCATTAACGCTTGTACCACCCTCGGCGTTATCTGACCTTTAGTCGCGGCGGAGTGTAGAAAATAAGAAAATAAAGGAATCCTAAGAAAAAAAGGAAATACGTAAGATGTATTTTTTCGCAGAGGAGCGTGTCGGTACCATTGTTAAATATATCGTCCAATCAGTATCAGGGAACGAGGAGGAATTAGCGTTTGGAAGCGAACAGCCCGAGCGACGAATCCTGGTCTACCCTTTTATGCGGCCCGGCACAATAAAAAAGAAATCTTATTTGAATTTGGAAGACGAATTAAAAAAAGAAAATGAATACCGCACTAATTTAAACAGAGTGAGTTTCTAGACGATTTCGGGGATCGGTGCGACTTAATTAATGCATTAGGGTTGAAAGTTCCGAGTTCAGTTCACTTTGGGAAAGCCCATTTATACTCACATTTTGTCATGTATTTTATAGCATTATTTTAAATATAGAACGTCGAAATATACGAGGAATAACTAGGCTTAATACATAGATTTGATATTAAGTTAACAAAGTAAACACACTTATGTGTAGTTGGAAATTAGACGTGTATTAATATGTACAGTGCTTAATTGATATTGTTAGACTATCTACACTAGAAAATCCTAAATATATATAAATATAATATTTCCAATTTAGCATGTGGCTTCTAGTTAGTCATACCCTAACAGGTTAAGAAAAATCAAATATTAAAAAAACAATCTTATCTTTCCATGAATAAAAATCAAAATCGTAAAAACATTTATACTGAACGTGTCCCGGCATTTTATACGTGTAAAAAACTAATCACAGATAAGCGACCTCTCGCATCGATACCGCCCATTCGAAAGGTTACGAAGGCACTTCGTCTTCATTCGGGAATCCCTTTAAGGAATCGTATCAGATGTAATGAAAGCTAATTCTTTCATTAACTCCTCGTGACAACGGGAAAAATTGTTACGCAAACGAAAACAAATAGGACAATGTGTTGTATGTTTAGGTATAAGTGTTCAACTGTAGATAAAAGACTTTATCTGATGGCAATTAAATAAATATATTTATATAAACGTCATAGTTGAACCTCTTTACGAAATGAATATCGAGATGATGCGAGTTTTTTTCTTGCCGAGCCGAAGCAAATACTTATAGATCTTAATATGTATTAATAATTTAAAAATCGAACATGCTTCCTTGATTGCCTAAGTGTCAACTACTCGCTCACTGCGCCATGGCTGTTGATCTTATCTCTTTGTAATTATATTCACAATAATTTTATGGTTTTATGCACTATGATTTTGTCTATGAAAAATAAGAATATATTAGAAACAATTTCGTTTGATGTCACTTAACACGTCGTATAATTTATCATGTCTAATTAACTATCTACATAACGTATGATTAATGCGGCGATAGCCTAGTTGGGTGTGGAACGGACTGCCAAGACGAATGTCCGCAGGTTCAAATCCCAAGGGCACACACCTCTGACTTTTCTAAAACCATGTGTGTATTCTTTGTGAATTTATCGTTCGCTTTAACGGTGAAGGAAAACATCGTGAGGAAACCTGCACATCTGAGAAGTTCTCTATAGGAATTTCGAAGGTGTGTGAAGTCTACCAATCCGCACTAGGGCAGTGTGGTGGATTAAGGTATAATCCCTCTCAGTAGTAGAGGAGGCCCGTGCTCAGCAGTGGGCAAGTATATAGTACAGGGCTGATATTATTATAACGTATGATTTTAATAACTATACCCATATAAAATATTAAGTACAATAATGTTATTGTTAATAGTCGACACAAGAGTCCACCCTAACGGCCATTTCTTTCCACGGGTGCAATATATCCAATTTATCAAATGTATAAAATCGAAATCGGATCTGACAAGGCGTTAATAGGTAGCTCAATGCAATTTAGTCTCCCCACTCGATATGTAACTGAATTTATTTTTGTTTCATAACGCCTATGACAAAAACTCATGTTTTATCATCAAATATTTATACAAAATTTCTATATTTTACATCTTACTTAACTCACTTTTTTTTATTATTTAACAAAAGGCATAACACAGAACACAATCATTATAAATAATACTTAAGCACTAAATTACATTAAGACTAGATTGTACCTATGCCCTAATTGAAATAATACTACGGAAACGACTAATATAAATGCGAAAGTTTGTGAATAGTTTGAATGTTTGTATAAAAGTAAACGCTGAAATGGCTGAATGCGTTGGGATGAAATTTAACTGTATGGAACCCAAAGCTATTAGTTCTTAATATCTGTAACACAAGACGTATATTTTGTGTAGGTTATTTAATTCGAAAAATATCTTCCTTAAATTATCGGTGACAAAGTTGTATTGCGGAACGATTATCGCACTAATGTCTCGGGTTTTAATCCCGGATTGGGCAGTGATATAGATTTGTCTATTCATCATCAGCCCTGAGTCTGGAATTTGTGCCCGATATGGCGATAGGCTGTTATCCCATCATGGGATGAAATACAAATGGCGAAAAGTAGGTATAACAAGTTGCGCCTCTGCCTACCCCTTAAGAGATAAAAGGTTTAATTGTGCATTAAATTCTCGACACATCAAAAACGGTAATGAATTCAAACGGTACGTATCACAGTCGCTATACTAACTCGACCTTCACTGCACCATCATGTATCTATTCATAGTATCGCACCCTTCGACGTGTGAAACTAGCAATATAAAGTGAAAATTGGATTTAGAATTGACAATTGAAGAACGCGCTTCCATCAAAAGCGACCCCGCTACATATTTGCCGAAATACACTTTAAAAGCACTTTCTATTCTTACACATGTGCGCAACTCAGGCTTTCTATTTGGATTTTTATTGTTCATATTTTAAACAAGATATATCATACTTCATTTTTAATTAAATTATTTTTTTGTGTTTACGGAATACAATAAGATTTTTATTGTTCATATTTTATGTAAAAAATTATAACACAGAATTTTTTAATTAAAATATTTTTTTTGTGTATACAAATTTTTCATAAATTTAGTTACATAATTCATGCATTCACGCCTGATTCTTTTAATTATCGTTATTTCCTTAATTGACTTAATTTGTTAAACAGATGTTTTAACGCGAACTCTCCTAAAATTAAGATAAACTAAGGGTGATATAAAACTTGTATATTTTCCTGGTAAAGAAATCTGTGACATCATAAATCATAGTGCGAGATACAAGTTCCGAAAACTCCGCTTGATGTTAATATTTTTAAGGGTTTTTCGTTTCATGGGTCTATTAAAACAATTTATTTAACCAATAAAGTTTATTAATCAGTGTATTACATAATCCCTGACTCTCTTTTACATGAAATCATTAAAAACTAAAATGATAAAACGCTTATTACTTTTAATTATATTATGCATTTATTACAAGAATACTGTTCAGAATAATTATTTAAAACTATAGTCAGGAGGTTATATCCCGTCTTCGGAGCTAAATTAGTAGTTTAACAATTACAGGCATTCTAATCGAAGGAAAGCTTTTGATAGCCGTTTAGGTCAATAGGGATTTTTTTATTATTACCTATACGGCTCTTAAAGATCTCCATCGATTAGAACGCCGGTAATTGCAAAACGAATTCGCCCCCCATAAAAAAGTACTCCATAACTATATATAAAAGCATAAGTACACACAATAAATAAAATAAAATACTTTATTTATTATGTAGGCGAACAAAGTTGCACTTTTGATACGTCAAAACAATTTATAAGAATAATTATTATTATTTCTGAATAACACTTAAGATCACTTGTATAAGTACGGATATTTTTAATTAGGGATAAAATTCTTAAGGAATACAAGGCACAAGATAAAACAAAGTAACCAGTTCGGGTTGGCAATTAGGGGGAAAAATAAGGCTAACCTGTCGCGATCCTCACCGGTGAAGATATGAGCCCTAGCCTAGCTAACCTACCAGCCTTTCACTAGCTACCTAAGCGATGAATATCCAAGAAGAAAGGCAAAAAGAAACTCCTATACATATAAATATATACCTGTACATCCCCATGACTATACAAAAAAATATAAAATCACACAAGCACATAATAATACACATAAACAAACATAATCAAATCACTGTAATGCAATTTACAAAGCGGGCAATCACTAGAAGCAGCCACATTGTTGTACAGTCGCCGTCAAAGAGCCAAAGGAAGGAGCTCAGTGTTCCTTAATAATTAATTGGCGCTTAAATGCGCTGACGTCTTGCCGAGCCCGGCTGGGGCACTAACAGCTCTGTGCATATGCCCCGTGTAAACAGAGATAAGTTTGAGCTTGTTTTGAATTTACATTGAATAAAATTATAACTGAGTAGGTATGTAGGGTAGAGTTATGCGTATCTGGGTTAGCCAGCGTGTTTCTCAAAATAAATGTACGTAACGTACGTAAAGACGAACAAAAAAATAGATGACAGAAAAATTCGTAAAATAGTTTTTACGAAATTTTCTGTCATCTGTTTTTTTGTTCGTCTTAATAATTCGTTCTATAAAATAATATGTAAAACGAATGTATTAAAAAGAAACTGATGAGGAAGAAAAAGTCGTAATATAATTTCGTTACGTATATCTATTTTGAGAAATAGTCATTTATATAATATGTTAATAGGATAACGATAACAAAATATTTATTTTTTAATAAAGCGGTAATTTTAACCGCGATTAACACTAATTTTTATTTAACAATGATCTTAGTGTTTGTATATGAAACCATAGCATCCTAAATTAATCAGTAATAAAAAACAAAAATAAAACACAATCAAGAACAAAACGACAAATAGAAAAAAAAAAATCCCACATTAAAATAATCACTATCATCAACTTAATGGACACATACGGTGAAACAATAGTTGATTTGGTGAACTTCAATTAGTTAAACGTAAAATTGAAGATTGAAGAGGCCATCAATCAAGTAAAAAGGCATGATTACATTCAAATCTAGATAAGTAAATGAATAAGCCACTCGTATAAATTGAATTTAAGTGATGTTTTGCTTTTTTCGTGATATGTCTGGATATTAATTTTTAATTGATGGATAAGGAAACATAGCTCTTAATTTTATTAATGGAGAGTTAGTTTTCCTATTTTCACTTTATTTTCAAACTTTAGACATTTAAATTAGTTTTATGGAGTTATTTATTTATGTAGTTATTTTAAACTTTATTGTCAACGATGGAAGTCATTGATTGACACTATAGATTATTAATTTGGTTCTAAGACAAATTATTATAAATTTATTTCAGCGAGTGGCCCGCCAAACTAAAAATATTCCATTCAGAAAGAAAAATACTTTTTTTTATTGTCTAATAATAATGCAATACTCAAAAAAACAGCTAAAATTTCAAAACATATATCTATATATATAAAAATGAATTGCTGTTCGTTAGTCTCGCTAAAACTCGAGAACGGCTGAACGGATTTATCTTATCTTGGTCTTGAATTATTCGTGGAGGTCTAGGGAAGGTTTAAAAGGTGAGAAAAATTCGAATAATTGCCGGGAAAATCCTCAAAACAGCATTTTTCTATTTCCCATACAAACGTTTTCTAAATAAAATGGAGAGTCAATTTGTAATTTATTACCGCTGCATAAAGTTCAAATTCGTGTGCGCGTTGGAGGATCTAATATCGCGTTCTGAAACTCAACAAAAGTGAAAGTACATAAATAGTGGCCGGCTTCGAGAAACTCAATTTTAGCTAACTTCAGTTGTTAATATAATATATAACTCAAAGGTGACTGACAGTGATATATCAAGGAACAGCCCAAACCATTGGACGGATCGGGCTAAGACTTTACATGCATAAAGCTACTATGACGTAGGCATCCCCTAAGAAAGGATTTTGATAAATTCTACCCTTAAGGGGATAAAATAGGGGATGAAAGTTTGTATAAATGTTCTTAGATTTTCGACTGATTGAACTGAAATTATAGATTGGGGATAAAATTAGTTTGAACCTATAAGTACCGGGAAAATATGTAGCAAGACTTTTATCAAACAGTGGAATTTTATCCTGGAAAACACCTTCACGCGGGCGAAGCCGCGAGCAAAAGCTAGTCCACAATAAATACCATAAATATATACGCTCAAATAAGACACGTTTAAACCGAATGCCACATCCAAACGGTCATACATTCAAGTCATAGGATAAAAGTAACAATTTGTTCGGCATCTGACCCCAGCTCACGCGATGTCATCATAAAAGCAACAATTAACGTTAGTTTGTTTTACTACGCTACCCAGTATTAACAGTGGGTGTGAGCTTCAAAAGATATGTCACCAATGAATTTGTTTTTAAATTTAATGACGCTTCCACATAACCGCTTTTATGACCGCACTTAATGAAAACACTTACAAAACCAGATATCTACGGCGAAATCCGAAACATGCCGCCCATAATAAAAATACGCTTTCTTTTCGAGAAATTTTCTATTATTAGGTACGTCCAATATTATTTAAGCTTCGACAATATGGCCGTATTACGGTTGAAATTCTGAACGAATGGAAGCAAAGAGGGGATGATAAAACCCCGTCACTAATTAAATGGGCTCGAGACGTCCCATTCTTAATAGATTTGTCGCTAATTTGAAGTAATTTTGCCGAGCTCTACGTAATATCAAACGTCGAATTAAATTTAATTTAGATATTATATTCGGAAAAGAATATCATTTATTTAATAAATATGCCAATCTTAAAATAATATAATTTATTTCCCCAATTCAAACTGTTACGTAAATATCGGTTTATTAAATATATCTTAGTAATTTATTTGTATAAAGATAGATTCTACCATAATGTGCCTAAACCGCATAGAGCACTTAACCTTTTTTTTATTAACGGCTACATTTATCCAAAAACTTATTGCAACATAAATATCAACATTCACACATCATGTCTCCGCAGTTTTATTTAATCACTCGTTTATAAAGTAAACGCTATATAGATCCAACGGGATCGAGGCTAGTTGCAATTCATCATTATTATTCCAGACAATTTATCAAGCGGTTGGCTCGCCGCGCCCGACCGGTTCGCACATTCTAACGAGATGGTGAATTTTCACCGAATAATTTGCGAACCGACGAATCACGTATTGGAATCGGAAATGAGGTCGGAATTGAGATAGAAGACCCGAACATGGCCGACAAAACGAGCTAAGATAAGTATGCAATAAAAATGATAATTACGGGTGGAGTAAGAATCATTATCAGGGATGTGATGTTCGTGAATAGGTTTGGGTACTCTTGTATGCAAAAGTTTTTTTGAGTAGGCACTCGTAGTCCATTTCTGCTGGTAAGCATAATTTTATTTTGGTACTCTCGCATGCAAAAGTTTTTCTGAGTAGGTACTTGTAGTCTATTTCTGCTGCTAAGCATCAGATTGGAAGCAGTATTTTATTTTCGGTCAGAATGGCAATGTAATCAATATGTTAAGAGACTTAACGTTAGAGTTGTGGATAGTGTGGCTACTGGCTACTGTTTACGTGTATTGATGGTCTTCACCATTAGGCATTCGAGTCTTCTTATCAGTTGAAAAAAAAAACCTTATTAATAAAAAGTCTAATGTTAAATTGGCATGTTCATGAGCAACGTAATGTAAGCAGCTAATATGGAGGGTGCGCACTACTGGGCCTTATTACCAACTTTATCATATTTCAATTTATGATCGTCACCCGGATTTATCGAGAAAAAACTAGGGGGCAACGAATATAAATCACGAATCAGACATCTCATTAGTGCAGTAATTTGACTAGCTGCGCAAAAATGAGTTCTGTATTTTTTTATTGCTTTAAATGACGATACGAGCTTGCCGTTCGTCCTATGGTAAGCGACACAACCGTCCATAAACAGTAGAAACATCATCCAACAACTTGAATTACAAAGTATTGTTTGGTATTCCACTGCGCTCGCCATCCTAAGACATGAGATGTTAAGTCTTATTATGTCCAGTAGTTACACTGGTTACAATGTTCTTCAAACAGGAACACAACCGTGACTACACACTGTTGCTTGGCGGCAGAAATAGACATTGCGATACATACCCAGGCAGACTCTCACATATGAGAAATCTACCACCACTTATCTTGAAATAAAGTTATAATTCCTATGATGGATATACTGAATCTGTACTCCTTATCTGATGATTGAAGTTACAGTAACAAGTAATAATTAACACAAAGTCGTGGAATTATGTGCAACATATTCTAATTGGGACCTGTTTGAATATTCCTTAACTAAATGAACAGGAATGTATCGTTTTGTTAGTTTAATGGGTACTTAATAAGGCCATGAAATAGGTGTAATGGTTCCAATCGCCAGAACTGAAAACCAATTTTGATTTATTTCTCATAAATATAATATGGAATAACCATCCGAGACTAGAATTTGTAAACGCTATATCGATGCACTTGGTCTCATACCTTGCGTGTCTATTAAAAACTTACAGACCTTAGAGCCTCTAATATCTAAATTAATAGCATACATTATTTATAATATTTTGAGTCTTAAACTACCAAATTGAATAAATAAAATACGCCAGTCAAAATTAATATTAAGGATAAAATTCATAAGCTCCGAAAGTTAGCCGCTTACATTACGTAGGAATTTTAAGCTGAACACCGAGTGGCATTAGATAAGTCGGCGCAAGAAAATGCTTGGTCGGAGGGAATATGAAAACGGTCCTAGTTGTTAAGTCTTGCACAGTTTCTGTCGCTATCTCGTGGATAAGACGCCTAATCACCAGTCGTCGTGTCTGTATCGGGACGGCGGAGCGCTACACTATCCCCAAGGGTATGCTTTTGGGACCAGTTTTCTTTTTTGGTTTACATTACGTTGTAAGTGTGCCGAATTCTTTGTTACGCCACCGCCTTTTTGTACTGATTTGGTTGATTTGTATCGTGTTTACTGGCGTTTGGAATGCTTTTAAGTGTGTAATTGTTAGCGGAGTATGAGCTGGATATTAAGTTTTCTTCGTTTAAATTATAGTCGGTAAGGTAAAGTCTAAAGCTATTAATAAAGAGTTGTAAAGTTATAGAAAGTTTTACCGTAGCCGAGCCGTTCGGAGGTCGCGCTCCAACAAACTTGGTGGCAAACTATTTGTAATATGAATTTATTAAGTTGACACCCGCTTTCTGGGCCTCATAAATACCGTGTTAGCTCCGGTGTTACTATTGGATTGTGAGAATTACAGGTCATGAAAATTGTAAACGCATCGTAGGTAGTTGTTACAGTTGTTTTATCTATGGAATTTCTGCGTCCACGAGAAATTTGATTTTTTTATATGTTTATTAAGCTCTACCTAACATAGTTAAACCTGTACTGAAATTAGTTCAGCCGTTACGTCCTGTGCAAACAAGAATCAACTCTATTGTACGTAAGTGTAAACGCTAAATTTTGAACATAACACGACAAAGCTACAATACAATTCCAAATTCAAATAATGCTATTATTTTTAGAACACTAAGATACTGGTATCATGAAAAAAATAATAGAGATTTGAGCGGCCAAAAGGGGAATTTATTTGGCGCGAAGGAGAAAGAGGCGCGCACCCGCGCCGTGTCTAATGAGATAATATAATAGCCGTGATTCGCGCTACGTTCGCGAGACCGAAAATCACCAGAAAACTGCACCAAACCTACCGCTTTATACGGTAATGTCTTCAATTATAAAATGTGTTTTATGTTCACGTTCGGCACGTATTCTATTTTTGAATTTCTTTAAAATATTTTTCTTTATGATTCTATTGTCATATTGCTTGCCTTCTTTATCAATGAAACCTTTCAAAACTCGCTCTATATAGTTAGAATAATATTCTAAAGAGTTTTAATAATAAATAGACTTAGCACATTCAGGTTCCTTACTATTACCTACCGTAAATAAAGCCATAAACATGTCGTATTAAATGTTTCCAGTTCATCAATACAGTGAATATGTCTCTATCAACTACACGAGGGTCATATTGAATTGGGAATCGATTTTGTCGCACCCGTAATAGGGTGTAAAGATCCCATTGTAGTATAGATGCTGGCCATATGTCGACGACGATCGGGATTCTCTGCCACTATCATTAAAAAAGCAATTTTTAACGTTCAATTCGCGGTAAATATAAGAGGTAGAGAACCACAGTACTGAGTTGTTCAAAGATCTTATGTACAATTTTCAACATCGAGTCATAACTTTACCAAGACATTTACATTTTTCTTAATAAATATATCGTAAATCGGATTTTTTTTGCACTTATATGTTTTTGAATCTCCTTACAGTAGGCAAACATAATTAATAAATTATACAAATATATTGACCACTACACAAAAGGAAATTGAACCATTTACTTAAAAAACGCAGACTTAGACTAAAATAATTAGTGGTTATTTCCACTTATTCAAAAACTTACTTACCCTCTTATAATCCGATACATACTTAATCCTTTAATAGATATTCTAGTCACAACATGATTAACACAAATAGCTTAACGAGTTACTGCGACCCTCAGTCATTGTAAAACACGACAAAACATCTTAATCATTACGGTTCATAAAATTCTTAAGTGATTGCGTAGGGGACCCGATTGCGTGGGCACGAATTGATTTGATATGTCCATCTTCTAAAGTACTCGGTTCTTGTAAATTGTGTAATGGAATAAGTAACGTTTTTGGGGTGCATCGGATTTTAGCGGTTTAAAATTTTAAACATAAATAATAACGTTTATTCCTCTACTTTTTATAATCTATGGACATTTGACATTGACATGCAACAAAACTCGTTGCAATAATGTTTTTCAATAGAACATGACAAGCAAATAAAATATCATCGTTTACGTTGGAAATACTGGCCAGTATAAAAAAAAATAAATATCGTCTTCGATATTTAAAAAAAAAACATATTAAAAAATAATTTTAACGTTTAATAAAATAATGATGACCACAAAAAGCATTTTAAAAAAAGAACATCAAAAAAGTGAAAATAAATTTCAAATAATTTCCATAGCTGTACAGGGCACCGCGTAAGTTAATAGTATAGTCGGCCGCGGGCAGACAGGCAGAGATAATGAAATTGTGTACAGGAGCGCAACGAGCCGCGAGCGTGTCTCGGGCAAAAATCCACTTAACAAATTGCTGCTGATTCGTAGGGTTCTGGATTGTTGCCCGCTTTTACCTTTACGTCAATTATTCGCCATGTTATCGATACCCAAATGGTTTAGCGTTTTGTTACATTTTTCAACGGTTGTACCATGAAATCTAATCTGTATGTTCACTCACTCACGCGTCTGTTGGATGCGTTTTATTACTGTTTTGGGAGAAAGATTTTATGTCTTTCTTTTTTAAAGGAGTCATACTCGTTTTTCAACTGACGTTTTATTGGTATTGTCGATTTTATTTTTAATACATTCACAAATTTACAATCATCTAAATTATTTACCGACTTAAGCAATAAACTCAAGTATTCCTAGATATTTGAATACACAATCATGCTTATACAAACCGATTAAATGACTCATCGCGTAAAATGATTAAACAAACAAAAAGGTATCATATCGCGTATACTGGCCGTGCAGAAAAAAAGAAAATAGCGAAAAATACGGCTGTAATGAATTCGGTGTTGGACGTTTCGCACGCAATTGCACAATTTCAATTATCACATTAGTTGGTGAGTGTGTACGTGGATGGGCGAGGCAGTACATTGGCCTGATGGATTGTATCTGTTACAATGATACGCTGTTGTTTATAGCGATCCTTGGCTTCTACTCAGTCAGTTACGGCTTTCCGTCATGTTTACCTAAACTGAAATATACAAAATATATCTAAAAAAATCTACATATTTAAATAATGTCATAGATTAATTTATAAAAGAGAAATCAATGCTTCAAAAACCAATCATACAATACAAAAAACCAATGAATAATAATCAGCGTAAAATCTTTGTAAAAAAACTCACACCGGTACGTAATGAGAAGCGGACACGTTTGAACGGAGTTTAATTTACATCAAACGTTAAAAATCCAAGTTCAGTGGCTGTTCAGTTTATTTCCACGATCAACTTCATGCGTCGAAAGCAAAGGAAAGTTGGCACAAAGGCCCGTCGTTGATTTTTTTGTTTCAACGTAGAAAAAATTTGAATCGAGCGAATTACAAAACCAACGCGCGACGTTTGACGATATAGGGTTGGCGGTTGCTAGTAATGTTATGTTGTTGCATTAATTAAAAAGTGTTTCTTAAAATAAATGAACGTAACGAAATAGGTTTTGAAATGTTATAACGATTTTTTCGATTATAATTTATAAATTGTATTATTATTAACCTGGAACATTCATTATATATTATTTGATAGAACGAATCTATTATGAAAAACAAAAAAAAGACAGAGTAGAGAAAATTTCGTAACAATATTTCGTAAAAACTATTTCGTTGCGTACATATATTTTGAGAAATACTCAAATATAAGTTTGGTAATTTTGGAGTAATTAAAAATGTAGAGCATATATAGAGCATGTAAGCTGAGCTACAAATTTAGAGCATATTTATAAGCTACCTTTGAAATATTTCTTATAATACAGAGTAGTCATCAGTTACATTTTAATGACTGCCTTCAATATACTGGATATTATAACAAAATGTTTGTTGTTATAATATCCAGTAATCTGTTAAGTTTGGAGAGATAGACGTGTTAAAATACATTTCAAAATACCGTGGTCATAATTAAAAAAATAAGGTAAATATAAGTTTTGAATTAATTTTAAAATTAAAAAATCCAGCACCCCTAAATTTCAAATATCGAACGTATAAACGAGAGACGCCTATCTCTATTGAATTCCCGAAAAAGGAAAAACAAAAAGCATTGAGTAAGTGCTGCGAGCCCCTCACCTATCAAACAGTGCCCGCACAGTGCTCTATTCAAATATCGATATTTGTCAGCCTGATTAGCCCACGCTCCTCCCGCTCAAATTGTTCTATATCGAATCTCTATGAATGACTCAGCGTGTGATCGGCGCAATTTTGGGTGGCTTTTGTTTTTTTCTGATGTTTTGTGGTGTAGTTATAGCAAGAATTGATCCCATGCTCGTTGATTGATCCACCTTATGGCGACAAATATAAGGTTAAGACGCAAATATTTTATAAATCGAACAAGAATACGTTTTAATAAGATTGCATCAATATTTTAATAAATTGCGTACAGACTATAAAATATTAATATATTTTTTATTTGCCTGTGTTCTGCTGTATTAACTACACGTATTTAGAATACCACAAAAATACATTATGTTAGCGAAATATTACTTTCTATAAAACGGGTTAACCCTACGTACATAAAATACCCTTTGAAATTACACCTTCACCTTTATGTAGGAATGGAGACGCGAAGTTTTTTGTATCGTGAAAATGCATTACCGCGCGCAAAGTTTAGAGATCGCCGTCATGCCCACAGATGAATTGCTGTAATTGGCGCGCGAAAATCAACAACTTTGGATTGTTTGATACCGTTCGATAATGGTTTCATTATTTGATTTACTTTTGCATTCATTTCTAAATTGTAATTATTTGCATAGCGTTTCATGTATGAATAATATTACTATTAAGGGTCATTTTCACATTGTGTTACTAAATAAAATTACATACTTATTTCTTAAAAAACAATATTTTACTATAAGTTACTCTAGATGTATAATAAAAAGTGTAAGTTTCGAATAACTAAATATCAATAAAAGTAATTTAATTTTTACACGTCTTACCTAATGACTCTACTACAACTCTAAGCGAATTCGTTGCTCCAGCGACATCACACTTTCAGTTAGAAACACACTCACGCGCACAATAATCAGAATAGTAAAGTTGGGATTTTTGTTAAATATATTCGTTATTTGTGGATGTTTTTGTCACTGTTAGCAGAGGTAGAAACGAGTACGTGTGTTAATATTGACCCAATGTCAAAATGACTCTATATTCCTTGTTGTAAACTTTACTCAAAAAAGCGTCGATAGCCTAGTTTGTGGGACGGACTGCCGAGACGAATGTCCGCAGGTTCAAATCCCACCGGCACACACCTCTGACTTTTCTTAAAAATTATGTGTGTATTATTTGTGAATTGTCGCTTGCTTTAACGGTGAAGGAAAACATCGTGAGGAAACCTGCATACCTGAGAAATTCTCTGTAGGAATTTTCGAGGGTGTGTGAAGTCTACCAATCCGTACTAAGCCAGCGTTGTGGACTAAGGCCTAATCCCTCTCAGTAGTAGAGGAGGCCCGTGCTCAGCAGTGGGCAAGTATATAATACAGGGCTGATATTATTATTATTATTATAAACTTTACTCACCGATCGATGATGACAGGGTCCGATGGAGTTTCGTTTCGGTTTCCACAACTTTTTTTGTCGCAACACCGACTGCAAAATAATAACAATAAATAAATAAAATGCTTTATTCATCACGTAAGCAAATATAGTGCGACTTATGATTAAGGTACATGAGAATATGCGATTATTATTTAAATGAAGTCGCTTATATAACTAAAGACATTTTATCATTGCATGTAAATGTTACCCAGTTCAGACAAATAGACCGATATAGACGTTATACTGTACTCCTTAATAAAATATACTCGATATAATATCTCTGTGCGAAAATTTGTATCATATTGATACTTGTTTGGTTATAAATATCTCTACCACGTGACACAGCCATTGAATTAATAATCTCATCATAATTAAAATTCGAGAGTTTGTAAAACTGGATTTTTGTTAGAAGTACACGCAGACACCCGAATGATATTGATAAATTGATATACCACATATGCTACTTTAAGACTTGGATTGCTTACTGGACCATGTTTTATTAAATGGGAAGTTGCTCGAATGGTATAGAATTATATGTATTTATTAAATACTAAATTCGATACATAATAATAGATATCACGGACTTAATGAACGGGTAAGTAGGCTTTCCACTCGAGCGAAACCGCGAACAACACCTAGTATTACTACTTAGAACCTAAGATGCTTATTCCATATCTTTTAGTTTCATTTCTCATTTAAGTGTCTCAGAAATCACAGACATACGCAACTAATAGATATTTCCTGTAAAATGAAAGAAAATACAATAAATATCCCCACACAGCACTCTCATCTCGTACCTGCATGAAATAAACTACTGCTTAAAGGGATCCGCGGAGGGGAAAAAAATCAATATATTGCCAGCAAATTTACTGAAGGGTTCCGGAGAAGCGCATCACTCATAGCGATGGGCAGTGTTTGTGGACTAGGCTATACTTAAATACTAACTTTACAGACCACATCGAGCGTTTTAGTCTACTTTGTGTTTACTAGAAAAGAGGGGACATTATTAGGCATATCGAATTTTATCATAGTTACATTCAATATCAAAAATTTATACGAAGGTACAATAAATGTAGATCATTTTATTATGCTACATTTGCTTCATAAGAATTCCGGCGATATTCTATGATTCCTTAAGTTGCGTTCCTTAATTTTAATTCATAACATATCAGTAAACATTTTACATT